>NC_067243.1:8509070-8716570 GCF_019924925.1 Ctenopharyngodon idella | reverse complement strand
AATGAGCTCATTTCAAATTTGATGCCTGCTACAGGTCTCAAAATAGTTGGGACGGTGGCATGTTTACCATGGTGTAGCATCTCCTCTTCTTTTCAAAACAGTTTGAAGACGTCTGGGCATCGAGGTTATGAGTTTCTGGAGTTTTGGTGTTGTAATTTGGTCCCATTCTTGCCTGATATAGGTTTCCAGCTGCTGAAGAGTTTGTGGTTGTCTTTGACGTATTTTTTTGCTTAATGTTGATCTAAAACCTTTATATACTTTTCAGCATTCATAGTGCCTTCCAAAACATGCAAGCTGCCCATACCGTATGCACTTATGCACCTCCATACCATCAGAGATGCTGGCTTTTGAACTGAACGCTGATAACTCACTGGAAGGTCTCCCTCCTCTTTAGCCCGGAGGACACGCAATCCGTGATTTCCAACAAGAATGTCAAATTTGGACTCGTCTGGCCATACAACACTTTTTCACTTTGAAACAGTCCATTTTAAATGAGCCTTGGCCCACAGGTCACGACGCCGCTTCTGGACCATGTTCACATATGGCTTCCTTTTTGCATGATAGAGCTTTAGTTGGCATCTGCAGATGGCACGGCGGATTGTGTTTACCGACAGTGGTTTCTGGAAGTATACCTGGGCCCATTTAGTAATGTCATTGACACAATCATGCCGATGAGTGATGCAGTGTCGTCTGAGGGCCCGAAGACCACAGGCATCCAATAAAGGTATTCGGCCTTGTCCCTTATGCACAGAGATTTCTCCAGTTTCTCTGAATCTTTTGATGATGTTATGCACTGTAGATGATGAGCAAAGCCTTTGCAATTTGACGTTGAGGAACATTGTTTTTAAAGTATTCCACAATCTTTTTACGCACTCTTTCACAGCTCTGCCCATCTTTACTTCTGAGAGACTCTGCCTCTCTAAGACATCCCTATAGCTAATCATGTTACAGACCTGATATCAATTAACTTAATTAGTTGCTAGATGTTCTCCCAGCTGAATCTTTTCAAAATTGCTTGCTTTTTCAGCCATTTGTTGCCCCCGTGCCAACCTTTTTGAGACCTGTAGCAGGCATCAAATTTGAAATGAGCTCATTTTGTGCATAAAATTGTAAACTTTCTCAGTTTAAACATTTGTTATGTTATCTATGTTCTATTGTGAATAAAATATTGGCTCATGTGATTTGAAAGTCTTTTTATTTTTTTATTTATTTTTTTATTTAAAAAACATCCCAACTTTTCCGGAATTCGGGTTGTAAACCTTAAGCAAAGTATTATTATTATTATTTCACGAATAACGGGTCACCTGTCAGCCCTTTTTTATTCTTTGTGGTGTTTACCAAGGAATGCAAAACTATTTGTGCAAAAAATGTGTCCTCAGGGTTCGACAAACTGTCCTTGGTCACGCGCATGCTTGTCACATCTGTCTGTCATGCCCTGGAAGACCTTGAAACTCATTTCTCATCTGTGTGTGTGTGTGGTACACAGGTGCACAGTGGTAGTGTGAAGAGAAGCTCTGGCAAGAAACACGATGAATTAGATTTGATTTGTCATCCATGCCCAGAGGGATCTCACACACATTCACTCACAGACACACTCTTTATGCCATCCATCACTCCACAAACAAAATTACATACATACTGCTTTCCAAGAGACATAAACATTCCTGGCAGAAGTGTCGGTATGACGGATCTTTGAGCTGAAATGCTGTTCTGTATCTCAAAGAGACCCAGAGGAAAATTTATTATTGCACAAGAGGTTTCTTTTTCTTAGCTCAGGAAACTTCTCATTTGAGTTTCAACTTCATCTCAGGTGTTTATCTCAAAAGTAGACACATGAGGCAATAATCAGTATTGGGAAAAGTTACTTTTAAAAGTAATGCGTTGTAATATTGCGTTACTCCCTAAAAAAGTAACTAATTGAGTTACTTAGTTACTTTTTATGGAGAAAAATATGTTACATTTCTCACCTGGGCTGGGCTTGATTGTTTGTTTTTTAATTACTAAAAACAAAAGTTATGTTTTTGGCAAATGTATTGGCCCTTCCACACCCAAAGTGAAATAAATAAGCCTGAAGGAATTGCAAATTTATGCCTGTACAGTAGAGGGTGCAGCTCAAACAAACCTTACATCTGGGCTGCCGTTCTGGTTAGCAGCAGAAGAAAGTTCAATACTCTTACTTCAGCAAAAAGAAACACAAATGTGATGTTTATCTAAAGTCATCTGTGCTTATCAGTATGGTTGAATTGTGCTTATTAGTGGTTCCTGTCGACCACCCCAACCCCCCTTAGTAGGTGAAATAAGAGTATTGAACTTTCTTCTCCTGCTATCCAGAACGGCAGCGCAGATGTAAGGTTTGTTTGAGCTGCACCCTCTACTGTACAGGCGTGAATTTGCATTTCCTTCAGGGGTGTAAAGTATATCGCCATCTAAGGTACTGAAGGTACTTTATCTTGTGCGTTTTGCCTTTACTCACCCAAAACTTGTCAACAAGTATACTTTACGTGAATGTGAGTGCATTAGCAGGTAGTTGCTGATCGCAGATGTTTTATTTATTAGATGAGGAAATGACTGCAGCTGGTGATGAGGCTCAAACCAGCACATACAGTAGATTTTGACTATTTAATTTTACTTAACATTGTTTTATTCATCTGCTATATTGACAAGACCGTTTTGAAGGATATTGGTTTACTTATGACCTTTCTGTGCACTTGAGCTCAAATGAGACTTGAGAGTTTGTAGACGTTTAAAAGGTTGTTGTGTTGACCTTGATTTATTTCAACATTGATGTGTTCAGTTTTATTTTGATTTTAGAAAATAAACTTGATTTCTCATCTTACAAATCAATTGTTTCTTATTTTCACTGGTATGTCTCATAGGACTAATGCATCTCTGAGCCTACATTCAGCATGAGTAAAACACTTAAGTGCTGTTAAAATCAGATACTTTAAGACTTTTACTCAAGTCGTATTGGAATTGGTTACTTGTAACTTGTAGTGGAGTCATTTTCGATGTAAGGTATCAGTACTTTTACTCAAGTATGGTTTTCAGGCACTCTTTACACCTCTGATTTCCTTCGGGCTTATTCATTTCACTTTTGGAGTGAAAGGGCCTATACATTTGCCAAAAATAGAACTTTTGTTTTTAGTTATTAAAAAACAAACAATCAAGCCCAGCCCAGGTGAGAAAAAGTAACATAAAACATTACTTAGTGTGAGTTTTGTGGTGCGGCACTATAATTTCTCGTTGAGTGTGGGTTTTGCGGTGCGGCGGTATGATAAATCATAGCATCGAAGTGAAAAATCACAGCTCCGCATCGCAAAACCCACACTCAACAATAAATGGTAGCGCCGCAACACAAAACCCACACTCAACGAGAAATCGTAGCACTGCAATGCAAAACCCACACTCAACGAGAAATTGACCGCAGCACCACAAAACCCACACTTTACGAGAAATGGTAGCGCCGCAATGCAAAACCTACACTCAGCGAGAAAAACTTGCTCCGCATCGCAAAACCCACACTCAACGAGAAATCGTAGCTCCACACCGCAAAACCCACACTCTACGAGAAATGGTAGCGCCGCAATGCACAACCTACACTCTACGAGAAATGGTAGCGCCGCAATGCAAAACCTACACTCAACGAGAAATGGTAGCGCCGCAATGCAAAACCTACACTCTACGAGAAATAATAGCGCCGCAATGCAAAACCTACACTCAACGAGAAAACGTAGCTCCACACCGCAAAAACCCACACTCAGCGAGAAATTGTAGCTCCGCATCGCAAAACTCACACTCAGCGAAAAATCACAGCTCCCCACCACAAAACCTACACTCAACGAGAAATGGTAGCGCCGCAATGCAAAACCTACACTCTACGAGAAATGGTAGCGCCGCAATGCAAAACCTACACTCAACGAGAAATGGTAGCGCCGCAATGCAAAACCTACACTCAACGAGAAAACGTAGCTCCACACCGCAAAAACCCACACTCAGCGAGAAATTGTAGCTCCGCATCGCAAAACTCACACTCAGCGAAAAATCACAGCTCCCCACCACAAAACCTACACTCAACGAGAAATGGTAGCGCCGCAATGCAAAACCTACACTCAGCGAGAAATTGTAGCTCCGCATCGCAAAACTCACACTCAGCTAAAAATCACAGCTCCCCACCACAAAACCCACACTCAACGAGAAATCGTAGCACCGTATCGCAAAACCCACACTCAACGAGAAATCATAGCTCAGCATCGCAAAACCCACACTCAGTGAGAAACCCAGGGAAAATGTTGAGCTAATAATGACACATACATACCTCAATTGTGAATTTTGGGTTCATATTGAGAGACTTTTGATTGCAGACTGTATCTTGGCAAATCTGAACACAGTTTCAGACATTAAGATTTTAATACTCTAAAGATGACACAAGGGATTCCCCGGGTCTTTTTCTCAGGAAACATCAGATGTCTCCATTTACTCTAGTTAACCTCATTGCTACAGTATCTACGAGAAACAATTGAGATATGTTATTTATATTATTCTACTTTTCTTTCCTACAAGTTTCATAACACAGTATTTTTTGCATGTTATTTACTAAATTAAGTTCCTTAGATAAATTATTCTTCATTTTTAAAGACCACCTGGTCTTAGTTTTATATTTCTGCCCATGTTTCCATTTGCACGTATGAGTTTCAGTGCCCATCCATGTGATGAAACTACCCTTGTGTGTGCTACACGCAGATCCTTGTCTCCTAGCGCTTGCAGATTGGTTGTACAGAAATAATTCTAGTCTGGAAGGATGGAAGCTTTGATCTTAATAAAAGGAATGTTTGATGTCTGTGGGATGGTTCATCAGAGCAGGCTAGTTGCCATGGCTAGCCTGACGTCAGAGAGGCCAGAGAATACGTTCTCTCGCTTGCTGTTATTTTGAGCTCATTGTTCTCCTCACTGGGTAATTGGGTGGCTGAGCCACTGATCACAGCTGGATTGGACCACAAGGCTCGAGTGGAGAGACTGGTTGGACCGGGGTGAGAGGAGGGAGGGGGGGGGGGCATGGGGTTGAGGAGAGGCCTTGATTGGACTCGGAGGTAAGGGGTAAGGAGATACAGCTTTGGTGGAGATAGACCGATTTAACAGCGGGCCAAGGATATAGCCTTGTGGGACCTCATAGGATACAGGCTGAGTCACCAATACTGACAGCTTGGCATGACCCTGATCCAAAACAACCAATGAGGACTTGTTTAAAGCAACACTGTTGATGTATCTGAAGTTTTCCTGTTGGGGCTGACAAGTGAGAAACAATCAGTGTAAGGATTTCAAAAAATGACTTTCTTGGAGAAGTCTGCATTTATCCCTAAACAAATACATTTATTTCCACAATATTCACGTAATGTTGCAATAGATTTGTGTATTGAACTCGTTCAGTTTGTATTCCTAGAAGAGAGTTAGCATGTTTGAGGCAAAATAATTATCTGTAAAATGAGATGTGTTGAACATTACTTGAAGAAACTTTCACTTTTTGTTCTACAATGGAAATGACATACTTTAAATACCATGTGCTTAGAAATGTTTTAAAAATAGCTTTCTCAATAAGGACTGAGACCGCAGGATGTAAATTTTCATGCTTGACAATTTCGACAATCATTGTACGCCTTAAATGCGTGCAAAAAAAGTTCCATTGTCAATAGAATTGATATGTATGAAGCACCACCACACATAAGTCACTTTCACGCATGACCAACATGAACAAGAAATGTGAGGAATTTCTTCTGCCTCACATGAAACTCCGGATTATGCGGTGTCCAATTGAAATGACTGGATTTCACCTGCAAAATTTCACCAGTAGCATAAATGTGACCGCACCTTCACGTATCATTTTTTTTACCACCTTATTTCTTCCGGTAATATTATCCACAGGCTTTGTTTTTCTCATAATTCAAAAGCTGCTATTCTAAACAACCATTTGAAGTTCCTGAGACTACCCATGGTGAATTAGCCTTCCGGGTTGACCTAAAAATTGACGTCACTAATGAATATCTCCATTGCAGGGACACTTTGCCTGGAGCAACCTGGAGTTAAGTGCTTTGCTCAAGGGCACGATAGAGATGGCTCATCGCTCACCTCTTGCGGTGATCAAACAGCGGCTTTGAGGTAACCAGCCTCGAGCACTAAACCTCTACACCACAGTCTCTGAAGTTTTTCACTGGGTTTTGTTTTCTTAATTGCTTTTATTTTAGGAAACTCTGCTCTTTTACTCTGGGAAGAAGAAGAGAGGTAAATATTCCAAAGAGGAACAATCTATGAGATATAGCCATTGTACCCTTAATGGTACCAAGAAACCTTTAGATGGAAGTGCTAACTGACTATTTAATGTGTTTTAAAACCACTTTTAAGCTTCACCAACACTTCATCATCATCCTGGGAGATGTTTTGGAAATCAGAATCTCCACTCAGGGAAGAAAATCTGTTCTTGACCGGCACGTTTCATGAGTCATTCTGCCTTGATCAGTTATTCCTGGCGTGATATAGTCAGCGTAACAGGTGCACAGACACTGTGCTGACGTGTGCTGGCACCCATATAGCACTGACCAAAGGGACTTCTTGTAAAGCTGTCAGAGTTCGAGGACGCAAAATCTATCTTTGTGCTTCCACGCAATGGAGATTCAGGCATCAATTAATCCTGAAATAACCCGAATGGCGAAGCTCAAGCAGTGCGGCTGACATTTAACAGACAACATCTTTTTTCTTATTATTTTACACTCGGCACACCGTAGCATCAGCAAAGAGAAAACTTATAGGAGGTCTGTGAAGAACATTTAGAGGTGTAGTTCTTCCAGAAATGAACATTTTCTCATCATTTGTTCACTCTCATGTTGTTCAAAACCATTCTTTCTTCAGTGAAACCTAGTTGTTAATAATGTTTGAACTGCTTTTTACATACAATGAAAGTACACTCTCAAAAATACATTTATTTGCATCAATAGTTCTATTAAAATCCTTTAACATCCATGGAAACTTTCCATTACACAAACGGTTCTTCAAAGTTGAAAAGGTTCTTTTAAGAACTGTGTACTGAAAGGTTCTTTGGGGAACCAAAAATGTTGGCATCGCTGCCAAAAAACCCTTTTGTGTGTAGTGTCGATGGTGATTTATACTGCCCAAAAAAGCCAATAGAACACCATAAAACTGTGATAAAGGTAGTCAATACAACTTTTGCACTATATTTCAAATCTTCTGAAGTTATGCAATACATTTGTGTGAGGAACAGACTCAAATTTAAGTTGTCATTTACCTGAAAATCTTCTCAAATCTCATTCAGTTTTGTGATAAATTAAAAAACGATGCTTTTAGGTAGGCCACACCATTACTGCTAGCTTAACATCTCCTTTTGTCTTTTACAGATGAAAGAAAGTCATATGGGATTTGGAACGACATGAGGGTGAGTAGATGATGACAAATGTTTCATTTTTTTATCTGTTTCTTTAAAGAGAACAAATCAAGCCTTGATTCAAGAGTTTAGTTATAGTGAGTTCACAGTCAATATCAAACAACACATGACTGATAACATCTGAGGAGGAATTCAATTCTGCCGTTGTTCTCATTCAGCTGATTTTTATCTTACAAATGTTAGAATGATTCTGCTTAACTTTGAGGAAATCATCCATTATTCATTCTCTTGGCTCCGATTCATAGTTTTGTTGTGCTGTATGCGTCTTTCCCCCTTTTTTTAGGATCTGTTTCTTTCAGTATCATTTGTTCTTAAATTGGTTGTTCTCAAGCTTTCATGAAATCCTTAGAAAATAAGTTCTTATTTACTTTTCATACCAGGTGAAAGATCTAAAGCAACTTAGTGAGAAATTAGACCTTCAGTGGAAGCAAAACCAGTCTCTCTCTCTCTCTCTTTCTGTCTCACATCTCTCATAACCACATGGAGAAACGTTCATTATTTTAGCAGTCCTTTTGTATCTGAACCCCTTTTGGAAGAGCAGGAAAGTGAGAGAGTGCGATCATACAGCCTCACTCCACCCTGGCGTAAATCCCGATTAATTATTATGCTCAAATTACCAGGGATCCTAAAGGGAAGAGAGAGAGAGAGACAGAAAGTGGTTCAAAGCACAGCGGAAATCTGAACCAGCTGTGCAAGCTTCATTTTTCATGTTGTAAAAAGCATTTTTTGTATTTTTGCCTTTTAGTAATTTGCAAATGCTCTCACACACATTGATATTATCAGCAAACAAACATTCAAGTAGGTTTAGGAAGAGAAAACCTTAAACAGACCACATAAACAATTATAGTACATCTTTTACGGGGGTTAGAGAGAGTTTAGGATGGACTGATCTTGAACAGCTGTCAAAACTCATTCATTTTGCAGCGATACCCTAAATTGGACAGGAGTGAATTTGGGAAAAAAAAGTCATGGGAAAGTGGGAATGGGCGAATTTCACAAAAACACGCTCAGGTCACATTTAACCCCCCCAAAAATTAAGAAAAATTAATCATATTTAGCATTTTTATGATGTTTTTTTTTTGTTTGTTTTGTTTATTTGTTTGTTTAAATTGTAAAAGTTTTGTTTGTAATTTAAAAAAAAAAATGTGTAAAAAAAAGTTGATTATAATAAAAATTGCGATTATTCTGTCTTGTATCACTTTAAAATGTTTTATTGTAATTATATGCATTTATATATTATTATACTGTGTGTATATGTATATGTAAGCAATAAGGTACGAGAGGCTGTGTTCGCGTCGTGCCTAACGACACCCTTCAGCCGTGATTTATTCACAATACAGCACCTAGCCTCGAGTACCTTATTGCTTTTATAAAACGGTTACCACACAATACAAATATTAAAGCCAAAAATATGTATTAATGCAACTTTCATGAAGTAACATCACTAAAAGCCTTCCTTCCGCCGGAAAAAATAGTCCCTGACCGTGAACAGCAACAGAAGTTACATTATTACGCCATTAGATGGCGGCAAAGACTGACTTTATGAGTGAGTCAGTCAGTAATGAAGACTTTTACATTGAAAAGTCTGAATTGTTGTGAACACGGAGCAAGACGCAACTGACAAATGCTTTGACTAGTGCTGTCAGTAACGGGAAAACCCCTTAAATGTTAAAAGGACAAGATAATACATCGGACATTTAAACAGATTTTTTATTATGAACATAGGACTGACCTGAAGGAAAATGCTAAATCTGAATGCAGGTCATAAACTCGCTCACTCGATCTTTTTCTCACAATACTCTTCTACATAATACAGTAAGCTTCAATGAACAATATCAATTGAGAACAAACAGTTTATGTTGCCAAGAGTGGTTGCTAAGGGTGTTGTGTAGTTATACACAGAACCGCTGGGTGAAGCGGTCATAGCCGTGTTTTATTGTGAATAAAACATAGCTATTGACCAATCAGAATCAAGGACAGGAACTAACCGTTTAAAAAAATATATATATATGGTCTTTAAAAACAGACTTTATATTTTATGTAGAACATAATTTTGATTTTGGGGTGAAATGTGATCTGAACATGTTTTTGAGGGGTTTGTGAGATTCATCCAAATCATGGAGGGCAATTCAAAAGAAATTATACTTCTCAGTTTCTGCTAAATTAAAACAAACATGGTTTGTACTAAAGAAATTTGGACTTTCCAGCCTGACACTTGGTGATAAAACGCATCCCCTCCTCCACGATAAGTCCTGTCTGTTTCCATAGCAACCTCGCTGCTATCAGCTGGCAGATACCCAGAGTAAAGCGCATCCGTAAGTTTGGGGGAAGACTTCTTCACTCGCAAACTACCTGCTTCGAGTATTTTCCAACAAAGAGCTGAAATCATAGCTGTGATGCTTTAAAGATGGAGAACAGGGAAAATGGTCGTGGCAGCTTGTTCTTGATCAAGAGACCAATAACAGGCCACACTGACCGTTGTTTCCAGCAAAGATCGATGCATGTCCATCTGGCCCGGTCAGTGCCCAAATCAGACATAAGGAGGGAAAGAGAGAGTTTTAGCTGATATAATGAGTGTTAAACCGTTAGCATCAGCCAAACACCCACTCTGAGCACACTGAGGTGTTCTGGATCTGGCAAGTGCTGGCATTAGTCATTTTACAGTCACAATGATGTCTCTTTGAAGTGTGTTTATCGGCAGCCTGAATATTCCTGCCGTCTCACTTGTATTTTGCTCTTCAGCGTGTGATGATGATGATGGTGGTGTCCCAGGGGTGGGAGATACTCAGATGTAGGTCAGATTTGCATGACAAATATCTGCCCTACATGTTCTCTGAACATACAGCCTGATGAATAAGACTTGTTTATTTGATAATGAGATGATAACAGGAGTGTTATGATCCATTACAGTTAAACAATAACAAGAATTATTATAAAGTCAAGCCTCCTAGCCACATTTTATTTTCAGAAATTCTCATTAGCAAATACAATTTAAATTTTTAAATCAAACACTTCACAGTCTTCACTGCATAAATTATAAATTAAATATAGAATAATCCTTATCAAAGCTACAAAAGTTATTCAGTCAAGAGCAGTGAGTGATTTTCTCTTTGTCTTTTGTTCTTTGATTAACATTAATGACAGACATCACAGCAGCAGGTTTATTAGGCTGCTGTCACTTTAAGACCTGCTGCACATGACGCTGATCTGAAACGCATCCCATTTTCTCACAACTCTTTGTTCATTTAAGACTTTATTTAACTAATTTAAGACTGTGTTTACGATATATATATAGTCAAACCAAATATTATTCAGACATTTTTGATATATTTTTACTAATAAAATATATGGTACATTTATGTAAGTGAGGATAGCAAAATAAAGTAAACTGTGACATATTATAACCAACAATTCTTCATACAGTGGACTACCAGTAAAATTGATAAAAATTTGGAACCAAAAATAATTCAGACACTTTGACCTGACCATGTTTTGCTTAAGTGTTATCTGACATAATTAAGATTAATTTTTTCCCTGACACAGTTTAACTCTGAGATCTTGTCATATTTTATTACCATTTTTTTAAAATATAGTGAATAAACTGTATTAATGAATGAAATGTTCAAGGTGTCTGAATAAATTTTGGTGTTTGACTGTATGTATGTGTATATGTATATGTGTATATATATATATATATACAGTCAAACACCATATATATATTAGGGCTGCCAAAATTAACACATTAACGCAAATTCATTTTAACGGCACTAATTTTATTAGCGCACGATTAATGCAGTGCGCATTTTCTGTTTGAACCGTGGCCTAGCCCTTATTTTGAGAAATGGAGATGCAGCCATATACACTGCACGCGTCTGCGGCACGTTATGGCTCGGACGTGGCCATCGGAGTCGATCGCGGCTACTCTAGTCAATTCTTATGTTTACACCAGTCGCACCGCGGCATGTTTCAGAAGTGTCCCAGAAGCGGTTCGCTGCGCCGCAGGGCCGTTCACATGCCGCTTTCTCCTTCTTTCCAAAGCACTGTAAAGAAAACATTCAGAAAAAATGTAAAGATTATAGATAAAAAATGTGTGATTAAGTTGCGATTAATCATGAGTTAACTCATGACAATCATGCGATTAATTGCGATTAAATATTGTAATCGATTGACAGCCCTAATATATATATATATATATATATATATATATATATAGTGTGTGTGTGTGTATTATATATTTATTATAATTTTTTTTGTTAGATGCGATTAATCACAATTAATCGATTTGACAGCACAAATATTTATATAATTTATTTGTTTTATTTTATTTACCCTTTATTTCCATTATTCAGTCCTTCTCATTACTGTAATACAATATTTTTGTGGATAAAACAGTGTATTTTTTTATTTCTGTAATATATATGCAGTACTATACATGTGCCATTATGTATAAATAATTTATTTAAATAATTTCTTCATAAGTTCTCTACTAACTTGGGCCACCCTGCTTAGCAACGCCCTAGAAACCACCCAGAACACCCTAGCAACTGCATAACAACACCTTGGCAACCACCTACACCCACACCTCTCATAACTCATGAGATTTTCCCCATCCTGATCTTCACCTGCTATATCTGAGGGGTCTCCATGGCAACAGGCATGTAGCGGGAACTGATAGCATTGTTGGGAGACAGCTCACATTGAGCGCTGAGGACTTCCTCCCTCTCTATCTCTCTGTCTCTCTCTCTCGGCTGCACAATATCAAAAGAGTCCTTAGCGATTTACTGAGGGAACTGACGGCTTCCCTACTAGCATATTGTCAGCTCTCAGACGTTCAAACTCAGCTCTGATATCTACAACAGATGTTTGATGCTGTGATAATGACATCAATTTTGCTGATATTGCACATGGTGTGTTTGTTATACAGCAAATTTACCACATAAATATTCTTAAATACATTGTTAGTGACTCATCTGAAGCATTTAAATACAGTACAGTAGCTTTCTGGCTGTACATACATCATGAAGTTCAGTCTATTAGCAATTGTGTACTAATTTTCTAATACTAATTTGCTACTTTTTTTTATGAAGACAGTAGAAAGGCGACAGGAAATTCAGGCTGGATTCAAACCCACATCTTTCATACAGTATATGCACCATGTGTCTGAAGCGTGTGTTCTGTCCCCTCTAAAAGCTGTAACTTCTTCTTGAATGTCTCCATCAGTGTCCGACTCCGGTTTGAACAATGTAAGGCTGAACACCGTTACTGACAATCCTCATTTTGGCTGCGTGAGATTCTCCAGCTTTGTTGTTGTTGAGCAACCAAAGCGCGAGCTGTTAAAGCTCCGCCCTCTTCTGGAAAGGGGGCGGGGAGCAGCAGCTCATTTGCATTTAAAGGGACACACACAAAAATGTCGTGCTTTTGCTCACACCCAAATAGGGGCAAATTTGACAAGCTATAATAAATGATCTGTGGGGTATTTTGAGCTGAAACTTCACAGAAACATTCTGGAGACACCAGAGACTTCTTGTGAAAAGGGGCATAATAGGTCCCCTTAAGAACACTGATGTAAACATCTTTTGTTTTTGCAAGAGAACGCGACTCAGTTGTAATCGGCATGAGATTTCATGGGAGATTGAAGATGCACTAAACTTTCTTTGGTAACATCTCTGGCTGTTTATGACAAAATGCTTTCAAGACGTCCACCGTGGACCGACAGCAGCGAGAGCGTCTGAAACAACAGTGACAGATGGGGGACTGGTTTTCCTCACAGATTTGCCAAAAACCACAAAAACATCAGGCATTTGTGTTCATCTGGCACAACTGTGTAAGATCTCATGTCTCTGGATTATTTATGTATTTAATTGATTATTTATTTATTTATCCAGTAATAATAAATAGAATTAAGCTGAAATAATGGATAACATATATATATATATATATATATATATATATATATATATACACTCAAAAGTGAGTTGACATAGTAAGTAACCTACAATAATCTAATTAATATTCATTAGCCTAAGCAATATTTAAGCAATTGCAAAGTTTGGACATCACAATGAGCCTGTCTGACCGGTCACGTTTTAAAACAAAGTGATGCACAATGCCCATTTAAAGTGTTTATGTTCTGTATCTTCCTTCAGGCGGACAAAGATCGACCTGTTTAACATTCTTCTCAACTCCAGAACCTGGTCTCTGAGGACATGGATTTAAAGGGCAACCAGTAAGGAAAGTGGCTCCTCGTAAAAAATGCATAATAATGTTTCAAGCCTGATACCTTGTAGAAAGGATTTGAGTGAGGGGAATAGCAGAAGATAAGGATGCTTTCTGCAGAATAAATGTGATTAGAAATGTAAATCATGGGCCAAAGAGAGTCTTAAAGTCTAGGATTACATGTCACTTCTGTTTGGTACCAAATCTTTGATACTATTTCTCTCTAACACAAACTTTCTCACTCTCTCTCTCTGTTTTACAGATGATATGGGCTCAGCAAGACCTCTGCTCACTAAATGCCAAGCGGTCCCCTGTCGCTGTGCTGTATGACAGCTTAATAATGGCTTTCCCAGGTGCACGTCTTCATTGCACAATAGAGCCACGGTCCGGCAGTGTGGTCACAGAACCGGTCCCGACCTCCTCAGGTCCACATTCATGACACCCACAGAGTCAGTAAATGGGTTCTCAAGTGTTCAGTGCTGCTTTTTGCATCTAGTTAACAGTTTGCTTTGTGTTTCCACAATCGACAGAATTGCGACCCACAGATAGAATAGATTCTTGTGCTGATCTTAGCTGGTCACCTTGACCCCTACAAAAACACATTATGGTTACTATAGTTTCCAGCAAAACACCATAGTTACTGGAGTTATTGTAAGATCAGATGATTTATTGAATATTCATAAGATATTTGTGAAAGCTCTAGTCATTTGTTCTTTCCAATTAATTGATTCAGTGATTAATTCCCATCATCAATTTTAGTATAAATGTATGTAGGTAAACATAGCTGTTTATTGTTATATTGGTTCAAATAAATGAATGATTCAGCATCTTTCATTTAGAGAACATTGTGTTTTTCACCCAGTGGAAACATGCATTTATTTTTAGGTGTTTACTGTGAGCTTTTTTTTGTATTAATCCATTAATCTAATTGGCTTCAATGACTGTTTGGCTGAAATTATGCTTCCTCATGGAGGAAAAACCTTTTAAGCCACTGAGAAAATAGAAAATAACCTGCAAATGGTGACATATAATATAATATAATATAATATAATATAATATAATATAACTTAATATAATATAATATAACATAATTTAATATAATATAATATAATATAATATAATATAATATAAAATAACACAATATAACTTAATATAATATAATATAATATAATATAATATAATATACCATAACATAACGTAATATAATGTAACATAATATAATATAACGTAACGTAACATAATATAACATAATATAATATAATATTTGTTTGTTTTATATGCATCTGTTTATTTTATGTGAATTTGTTTTTTTATGCATTTTTTGCATTTATTTATGCATTTTTACATTTATTTTATATGCATTTTATTTATTTATTTTATATGCATCTGTTTATTTTATGTGCATTTTTATTTGTATTTATTTATGCAGGTTTTGCATTTATTTATGCATTTATTTTATATGCATTTTATCTATTTATTTATTTATTTTATATGCATCTGTTTATTTTATGTGCATTTTTATTTATGCATTTCTTGCATATTCATTTATTTCATATGCAATTTATTTATTTTGTATGCATTTTTATTTATTTATTTAGTATCTGTTTATTTTTTTGTGCATTTGTTTATTTATTTATTTATGCATTCATTTATTTATTGATTTATTTTATATGCATCTTATTTTATTGTATTTTATATACATCTATTTATTTTTATGTGCATTTTAGTTTTATATTATTTATTTATTTATTTTGTTATGTTATTTAACTATGGTATTTTGGTGGAAGCTGTACTTGCCCTGATCAGTAACACTTCACATTATGGTTCCATTATTTATCTACAAGGAAAGTCTATAAAACAAAAGATGTTCCAGTCAAACAAAAAATGATCTTCTGCATGATCCTCTTCGCTTTTCTTGATCATATTAAAATAGCTGATTGCCTGAGGTCGGAATCATACAGTACAGTAATGTGAAAACAACCACAGTCCTATAATATTCCATGGGTAATTTATTGAAATAAGTGAGCAGCCAGAGTCTCGTCAAAGGCAGCATGAAGAATCCAGAAGTCTGACGGCTAATAGGAGATTATGAGCCATCTTTGACATTCGTGCACCGCTTTCAATGGAACGGGGCTCATTACGGGGGAATTACACTCGTTTTAGCACCTAATTGTGTGGCAGAGGAATTAGAAACGATAGCAAAGAAAGCACATTTCACGGTTTGGCTTTTATATAAGCAGAATTACTGCAAGGGCCATCAGGGGAACCTCTTTCTTCAGCGCAAATATAATTTAGACAACAGGGAAGTCACCGGCAGAAGTTTGTGAGGTTTTGACATTGAAACAGGATCCAAAATAGCTGAAGTTAAAACGACACTTGAGCAAAAAGCAGTAACCCCTCATTCAGGAAATAAATGGAGTTATATGAGGATCCTTCTGAAAACTGAATGAAAGGACACAAGCTATTACGCTGCGGTTTGAACGAAAAGCCAAACTTTTTAGAAGCTGCTCAGCACGCTGACATTTGCTTGGAAATTGAAAGGCATTTTGCAGGCAGAGAGTGACCTTTGAGCGAGATGTGAATTATCTCCCACACATCTATTCATGCGATCGCTTGTGTGTTATGAATAGGCTCATAGCTGCCAGGGTCGGCTTCCACTTATGCTGGTTAAAGGAGTAACCTGACCTTCACACACATGAGCAGTGGATCTGCGCTGACGGGAAAGCCACATTACTGTGGCAACGTTGCACTTGCTGTTTCACGTGTAGTTTGGTCCCATTTGGACGAGCTTATAACATCTTGAGCAGAAGCCCACACAGCCCGATCATTTCCAATACTTCATTTCAATAACTCATCAGAGTTATATATATATATATATATATATATATACGCACATTATGTAAACACAAACTTTTATGTTAGATGCAATTAATTGGGATTAATCGATTTGACAGTACCATATGTGTGTGTGTGTGCGTGTCTGTATATATATATATATATATATATATATATATATATATTGGTGCTGTCAATCGATTAAAAAAATATAAAAAGTAATCACATATTTTTCTGTAATTAATCGCATATTATGTAAACACAAACTTGGATGTGATTAATCGCGATTAATCGATTTGACAGCACTAGCGTGTGTGTGTGTGTGTGTGTGTGTGTGTGTATTAGGGCTGTCAATCTATTAAAAAAATGAACTCATTAATCACACATTTTTCTGTAATTAATCGTGATTAACTGTGATATTAATCACAATTAATCACATATTATGTAAACACAAACTTAGATGTGATTAATCGCGATTAATCGATTTGACAGCACTAATATACACTATATTGCCAAAAACATTGGAACACCCCTCCAAATCATTTAATTCAGGTGTTCCAATCCCTTCCATGGTCAAAGATGTATAAAATCAAGCACCTAGGCATGCGGACTGCTTCTATTTGTGAAAGAATGGGTCGCTCTCAGGAGCTCAGTGAATTCAAGTGTGGTACCGTGATAGGTTGCCACCTGTGCAATAAGTCCATTCGTGAGATTTTCTCACTACTAAATATTCAACGGTCAACTGTTAGTGGTATCATAACAAAGTGGAAACAATTGGGAACAACAGCAACTCAGCCACGAAGTGGTAGGCCATGTAAAATCACAGAGTGGGGTCAGCGCATGCTGAGGCGCACAGTGCGCAGAAGTCGCCAACTTTCTGCAGAGTCAATAGCTACAGACCTCCAAACTTTGTGTGGCCTTCAGATTAGCTCAAGAACAGTGCGTAGAGAGCTTCATGGAATGGGTTTCCATGGCCCCTTCCTGCTCCAATATGACTGTGCACCAGTGCACAAAGCAAGGTCCATAAAGACATGGATGAGCGAGTTTGGTGTGGAGGAACTTGACTGGCCTGACCTCAACCCGATAGAACACCTTTGGGATGAATTAGAGTGGAGACTGCGAGCCAGGCCTTCTTGTCCAACATCAGTGCCTGACCTCACAAATGTGCTTCTAGAAGAATGGTCAAAAATTCCCATAAACACACTTCTGAACCTTGTGGAAAGCCTTCCCAGAAGAGTTGAAGCTGTAATAGCTGCAAAGGGTGGGCCAACTCCATATTAAACCCTACGGATTAAGAATGGGATGTCATTAAAGTTCATGTGCACGTAAAGGCAGGCGTCCCAAAACTTTTGGCAATATAGTGTGTTTCAAAAACTTTTTTTTGTTAGTGGTGGAGCCAAAAAATGTTTTACTTCTATGTGGGTGGGAGGAAAAAAAAACTGAGGACTGGATAAGAATATATTAACAGCTCTAAGTCTAATCTAATGCCTCTCTCACACACACACACAGACACACACACACACACACACACACATACACACACACACTGATCTGAGAGCCAGTGCAAGTGTCAGGATCCCCATTGGTGCCTGCAGGGTTGGGAAACTCTTCCTTTTCCTCTTAATTAGCTCACTGGAATATTTTTATTGCCTTTTTCACAAGGATCTGTCATAAGCTAAAGATGGCAGAAGGCTTTCGGAAACCTATTTAATAAAGCTGCAAAGGATTTACACAGGAGTTTCTTTTAAAAAATTGTACTTTTTGCTTTAGATTGAAATTCTAAAGCAAAACGGAGTAGAATTTTCTATCAGACAGTTTCCTTTGCTGTTCCTTCTGTATTGGCCACTCGCATCTTCTTCAGAAAATCTAAAACTCTAGTTATATTTCCTCTGTCTCCCAGGATCCGATTCCTATGTTCTGTAAGGGTCACATTTTCCTAGAGGTACGGTTGGCTAGAGCGGATCATTTCCCTCTCTGAGAACTAAATTGACCACATCGATCGAATGCCCAGACTTAATTACATTTGATTTTCTTCAGGTTACTTCCTGGTCTGATAGTCATCAGTCATCGCTAACGAGAGCGGCTCATTGTTGCGACAGTGGTTCTATCGCCTGGGTGATGGATTTTAGAATCTGATTGGCTTGTTATCCATTCAGGAGGTCAAGTTGAAACTATTGATCATTTGGCTAAAAGTGGAGTCTAATGGGCCGATATCACGATAAAAGCTATTAGCGAGAGATTCAAAGATATACTGCAACTTGTTGTTTTATGTTTCAAGGTATCTCTGGATTCTTTGGAGTTGGAAATCACACAAGAGTAATTGGAGCAGAGTAGGGAGCAGATCTAAGGTTTTCCACCCACATGTTCATTAATGAGACGGATTTCAGGATTTCAAGCGATCCGAGGGCAGATTCTAGACCAAGACGTTTCTTGTAGACATCAAGTGCAGATTTATTAAACTTCACTCTGTCTGTCTCTTTTCCGGTGTCAATTTCACGCTTTTAAGATCCTGACGTTGGTAAAAAAAAAAAAAATGGGCGTCTACTAAAAAAAAAAAAAGGACAGTGTTTTCATTTAGAAATTGCTACACTGTAAAAAATGATCACTTGTTTCTTTGTTGCATGGGCTTTGTGCTACTTTCTTCTTAAAAGATAACTTTTTTTTGTCAAAATTTTGTCAGTTGAAATACACAGGATCAATTGGATAAACAGTAAATTAAGTTTAGTTTACTAAAATCAAAAACTTTAAACATTTCACAAACAGAAACAGCAAATAACACATTGAATGAAACATGACATTTTAGCATTTTCTTGTAAAACGTACCCCGAAAACTCAGAAAATATTTTTTACAGTGTATAATAGTGATTTTTTTTGTGTTATTATATGTTACTTGCAAAGAGTTTTGTCAAAATACATGACTACTTTTGAATGAGCAACAGTTTTTTGCCCTCATTAAGGTGTAATTATAACATTTACCAGCAGGGGCTAACTTCTAAAGCTAACTAGCTAAACCTTGCACATTGCTAAAGTATCAATACAAATAGTAATGATTCTTGTGTTATCAAACAACACTAGTATCAGGACTGAGATGGTATCAAATAATTATTCAAGCATACATTTTCTTTCTCCTCATCATTAGCAACTGGCCTCTGTTCAAGCTTTACTCAGTTAGCCATCTGAAAGACAAGGCCTTTTCCCTGCTGTCCATGAGAAACATTTGCAGCATGAGTGAATCACGGCATTAAACACTGAATGCCGGGGTCTTGCGGCTCCCAAGTGATTTGTTAAGTTCGAGAGTCGCAGTCTGTGTTGGCACAGCAAAAAGTCATGATTCCCAACAAAACTGAAAAGAAAAACAAATTGCACAATGTGCTGCTAGCCCTTTAGTGCGCACTTCTTCATTGTGAGTTTAAGCTACAGTATTTCTAATGTCGGCATTGTTTACTAGCTCTGTTCCAAAACTGCTGTTTACTATCTGCAAAAGTACCTGATCGGAGCGTGCCACACAAATAGCGTTTCTAATGAGAAGCGCAGGAGACTCAACAATTGATTCCATTAGTTTGCTGTTAGCATGTTGCTAAGCTAAAAACATCTCTGCACTGGTTATTTTCTGCTGTTGCTGTTTCATCCAAACAAAGTCGATGTTATATTGGAATTGACTTACTTGTGACCTGGCGATATGAGAGTATGTGTTAGGCTGGTAAGTGCGCATATCTGCTATTGTTTATGCATGTTATGCATGTTTATGGATGTACAAAATCTATCTGTCTGTCTGTTGTTCTGTCTGTCAGTCTATCTATCTATCTATCTATCTATCTATCTATCTATCTATCTATCTGTCTGTCTGTCTGTCTGTCTGTCTGTCTGTCATTAAATCTATCTATCTGTCTCTGTCTGTCTGTCTGTCGTTCTGTCTGTCTATCTATCTATCTATCTATCTGTCTGTCTGTCTGTCTGTCTGTCTATCTATCTGTCTGTCTGTCTGTCCACGCACACACACACACATATATATAATTTGTTTTTATATATGTGTTTCTTATGATGCTTTAAAATGTTGTCTAAGTAGGCAGCTCACTTCATTCAGAGCTACTGCTTCAATAACAGAGCTTTGTTATGGGGTGAATTCAGTTCCTGTGTGTTTACAGGAGTTTGAAGATGATGCACTTTTTCCTGAAACTCATCTACTGAACAAGTGAACATGTAGGCCAGACTGACAGGATGCCCCGAAGAGAGAAGCACATCAATTTAGGTTAGTCAGACAGCTTGTCTGGTTATCCCACAGGCTGTGTGGGAGACGTTTGTGTGTGTGTTTATGTGGTTTCCACCTCGCTACATTCACCATTTCCTGTTACCATATTTTCTCCAGAGCCATGCTGTCAATCCAGCACTAACCTGGTGCTCCAGCATCCGCTGACCTCCGTTCATCACCAAGGACGTGAAATCCTAATAAAGTATGAGCCATGGGACCAATTCTCCTCCCCACCTTTGGTCACAGGTGAGTTTCCTTCTGCTTCAGTCGGTAAAACATACAGTGAGCTTTACAGAAACTGCAGCAGGGAAATTGAGTGTCCTGGTGCGCTTTTTAAAAGATTCCCCATGGCAACACAACATCTGAGATCTCATTAATGGATTTACACTATTTTGGTGTATTTGAACTCAATCTGTGGTGTTTTGGACATGGCTTTTTTTTTTTTTTTTTTTTTTTTTACTTTTTCTCTGAAATGTGGTGATATTTAATATTTTTAAAAAAATATTTATAGAACGTAGGAGGTATCTAAAAATGACATGAAATTGAAATGTTCCTGGTCATATTGTGCATGATTCATCAGTGCACATTTTTCTAAAGGGGAAAAAAGATTGGTTTTATTATCTTTTATCAAAATGTAATAACTTTCTCCGCCTTTGAAATTATTTTTCCCTTTCAGCAGACAAAATCAATGCAGCCTTCAAGTCCTCCAAAGTTCCTACTTACGAGTTTGCAAATTGTAATTACTGTATGACATGCGTTCAAGTAATTTTCATTGTAAACAAACAGATGCATTATACAAAGCTTTTCATTTTTCATCAAAGACAGAAAGCTTTTTAGTGTAAATGCGACAAAATGAAGAGTAAACGATGTGTATTATGCTGCATTCTTGCTATGTAGTAATGACCCTGATTACGAGATGACAACTCGTGACGTTCTACTCTGAGCTGTTCATGTCCTCAGACTCGGAATGCATTTCTATGTCAACACTATCAATGCCTAAATGAATCAGCAATCTGGCAGTACAAGTCGGAGCTCTCAGAAAATTCAGAGTTCTATGAGTATGTGAATGCTTTTTACAAGTCAGAATCTCCAAATTATGTTAATTCCAACATGGCGTGAACGCACCTTTGGGTCTGTAATTAATGCTTATGCATTTTAGCATTCTCATGCTGACACAGAGAATGATGGGAAATGAAGTGTTGTCGTGCAACAAAAAATTAACTCTGCATCTGAAATCGCATACTGAGTAGGTACTACATTTGAAATTGAATTTACTTTGTGACCGTTAAAAAAGCACACTATATAGTATGAATATGGGTAGTATAAATGAAATTCGTTCATACTACATTCGCCATTTTGTTACTGTCACTTGACCTACCAGCGTCAGTTGCGTCGCTTCACTGCCATTCATAAATCCTCTCCAGTGGCCTCATGGGATAGTAAAGTTTCCACCGAATACACACTTCCGAATCTCGCCAGAAGTAGCAGGGACTTTTCTCCTACTGTTTTTCAAATACTATGTATTTGGACATACTACTGTTTTGCCGTACTGTTTTTCACATACTATATAGTAGAGAGGTATTCGATTTTGGACGCAGCATAAATTGAACCATAAACATATAAGTAGGGCTGTCCCCTAACAGTCAACCAAATGTTAATCAATGAGAAGAGGCTTGGTCGACCAAATTTTAATTGGTCACTTGGAGGGAAAAAAAAGGAAGTGGCGAATCACGCAGTCCAGATGGACGGATTGTTAAAACATATTGTTATATATTCAGAGAGTAGCCTATTTCTTTTCGTTTTGAATTATTTTGTTTAAAAGTATTGCAAGCTTTCTATAGATATATTTCTCATGTCTGTGAGGCAAGCAGCCTATACGCTGAGTTTCAGTTCATAAGACGCGCTCCAGTTCACGTGCAAGTAATCGCGCCGGCACCTCCGTGTCATGATTATATTGTCTGATATTTGCTTCTTATTTATTAAATCCAGGTAATTGGTTGATGAAACATTGATTAAAATTAAGATACATTTTTTACAAAATGAAATTCACTTTAAAGAAAGGCTTTCTACAAAACAAAACTTAATGAAGTGGTCAAAATCATGTCTGATCCACTCCATGTCTCCAGATATATTGCGCATTGTATGATGTATTCTATCTTACTCATGTTGTTCACTTTTTATAATCAAATAGATGAATTTTAAAAAAATAACATAGGCCTATTTAAACATAAATATGAAACTACATTTTCTTTAATGACTACCGAGACGTATAGTACAGTACAGAGAAATTTCATGTCTTGAGCAAGAGCGGATCATGAGTCACGAGTCGGATCAAGCATAATTTATTTTTAGACTTATATTTAATATTGGGGGCATCCAAGTTATTTGACATATTTGAATTTTTTGGAAAAAGTAACACAATAGTTACTTTCCCTGGTAATTAGTTACTTTTATAATGATGTAACTCAGTTACTAACTCAGTTACTATTTGTGAGAAGTAACTAGTAACTATAACTAATTACTTTTTTAAAGTAATATGCCCAACACTGGTGTTAACTTCCGCGACGTAATTCACAAGGACATGACGTACTACACGTTATATCTTAGGACATAGAGTAGTATGTCATGGCGTAGCGTAGAACGTCATGGCATTGTGTACTGCGTCACAGAAGTTAACGCTTTTTAGACGCAAGTCAAATGCGTATGGCTGTCCCGCCGGAAGCTTGTTATTTTACTTTAATGACAGAATTACTTTTTCAAAAGGGTAGCTTGACCATAGTCAAACCGCTTTGAAATGATTAGTAACTTTAATAGCTTGACATGCCAGTTTCAAAGCTTTCCCAACACTGGTCATGATAGTATTGTTAAAGCAGCAGAATCTGAGAATCAGATTTCAAATGAACAATATCAAAAGACAGCTCTTATTTTCTTTTAGGAGAGATCTGAAGCTTAACTGATAAAAGACCATTGTGCTGTAGAGCTCAACAGGCAGGTTTATGCAGCTGGTCTTTGGAAAGATCAAGTCAAGCGCAGCACAGAGCACTAATGCCCATCAGATGGGCACGGCTGGATTGCCACCGGACACACAGGGAATCCACTGCTGTGCACCACTGACTCCAAACACTAGAATTCACTGGATTTTACGGTAAAAGCAACATTGGAATGACATTCACAAGACATTTAACCTGCAGTATTTCAGAGGATATTCAGCATAAAATAATCATGGGTAGTACCTGATTTTATAAATTCGGTTTTGAATGATGTGCCCTACAAGGCATCAGAGGGCAGTACTGAGTTGTGTCATTCACAGGACATTTGTTCGTAAGGAATAGAAGAAGAAAAGTAGCTGATCTGCAGTTACATGCAAAGTTAGGACAAGAACCAAAACAAAAAAGATGGAGAATGATATGCTGCTTGGTTTACTCTTCTTGTACCTTCTTCTACCCTCTGTAAGACTTTCGTTCATCTTCGGAACACAAATGAAGATCTTTTTGATGAAATCTGAGAGATTTCTGTCCCCCCAACTACCGATTTGATGCTTCAAAATGTTCATAAAGAGATTGTAAAATGAATCCATATGAATTGAGTGGTTTATTCCAAATTTTCTGAAGAGATTTGACTGCTTCGTTTGATGAACAGATTGAATTTAGGCTTTTATCATTTTTGTTTGACCATTAACATGTACCATAATTATTAACAAAACATAATTTCTGGTTTTAGCAGATGCTGGATGGCTCTCTGGTGTTTGTTTGTTAGTAAGTTTTGGGGAAACTCACACATTTAATTGGGGACTAATGTTTGCTGAGGTGTTTCACCTGTTCTCTAATTTTTTAATTTTCTTCCTCCAGTTTGTTAATTCTCAGCTTTAATGAGAGCTGAAATAATGAGAAATAATGCGAGTAATTAAGGCTCATCAAACAGGACTACTGTCAGAGTGTTAATGAGATGAGTAAAGAAATCTGTTGTACAAACCTTCAGCGCTGCGTAAAGGATTCACTGTGTTCGTATGTACTGAATCGACATGCATCAAATTGACAGAGGAATCACTGAGTTCATTTTGAATGAGTTCAAATTCGATTTCTACATTTAATATTAAATGGCTTCAAGAATTTTATGAAGCAAGTGTTTATGAAGTGTCCTCAAAGTTGATGTGTTAGAAGCAGGAAAAACGGCCAAGCGTAAGGATTTGAGTGAGTTTGACAAGGACCAAATTGTGATGGCTAGACGACTGGGTCAGAGCATCTCCAAAACTGCAGCTCTTGTGGGGTGTTCCCGGTCTGCAGTGGTCAGTATCTATCAAAAGTGGTTCCAGGAAGGAACTGTGGTTAACCGGCGGCAGGGGTGATGGGCGGCCAAGGCTCACTGATGCACGTGGGGAGTGAAGGCTGGCCCGTGTGGTCCAATCCAACAGACGAGCTACTGTAACTCAAATTGCTTAAGTAGTTAATGCTGGTTCTGATAGAAAGGTGTTTGTTACGCAATTTGTTGCGTATGGGGCTGCATAGCCACAGACCAGTCAGGGTGCCCATGCTGACCCCTGTCCACCGCCGAAAGAACCAACAGTGGGCACGTGAGCATCAGAACTGGACCACGGAGCAATGGAAGAAGGTGGCCTGGTCTAATGAATCACGTTTTCTTTTACATCATGTCTTTTTCTTTTACATCACTGAGATGGAATTTTTGTCCTACAAAAACTTTTTGAAGATACTGTGCCAGGTGAATAAATTTGAAAACTGTGTTTTCATGTTGTAGTGTAGACTGTAATAACGATTATGCATGTTTAGTCATGCGACACATGGTTTACCCATATCTGTGTTTTTTTAAAGATTTATTTTTGCCTTTAGGATAGTATAGAGTGGACAGGAAGCGAGGTGTGAGAGAGAGAGGGGGACGGGATCGGGAAAGGTCCACGAGCCGATATATGGCGATATATGACGATGCGCTGCCCACTAGGCTATCGGCACCGACATAGATATATATGTTTATACCGGTATGTGTTATGTCCTATTCCCTTTTCACGGTGTTACCCAAGATAAATGTTACTTTGTACAATCTTCATATTACATTCCTGCAAAGATGACAAAAATTTTTTCTATTACATCACGTGGATGGCCAGGTGTGTGTGCGTCGCTTACCTGGGGAACACATGGCACCAGGATGCACTATGAGAAGATGTCAAGCTGGCGGAGGCAGTGTGATGCTTTGGGCAATGTTCTGCTGGGAAACCTTGGGTCCTGCCATCCATGTGGATGTTACTTTGACACGTACCACCTACCTAAGCATTGTTGCAGACCATGTACACCCTTTCATGGAAACGGTATTCCCTGGTGGCTGTGGCCTCTTTCAGCAGGATAATGCATCCTGCCACAAAGCAAAAATGGTTCAGGAATGGTTTGTGGAGCACAACAACAAGTTTGATGTGTTCAGCCTCCAAATTCCCCAGATCTCAATCCAATCGAGCATCTGTGGGATGTGCTGAACAAACAAGTCTGATCCATGGAGGCCCCACCTCGAAACTTACAGGACTGTGGAAATGTTTCTTGCCATTTCTTTGTAATTGAGAAGTTTACTAGCAACTTCTGAGTTAAAATTTTTGCTACACCAATTTTTTTCAGTATAGTTACATTATTAGTGTCACTAATTCTGACCAACTTTGGCTGTTTTTATTCCAGCAGGGTTTGAAATGATCAAAAGAAATGACACGGTTGTAAAGTCTTTGTGGAGATGCGGTCAAGCGCTCAGCTATCAGAAGTTTTAATTTGGTTGGTGGCTAATGACACTAGTGTCTAATCTCCTTTCTATTTATAAATGAGTCTGAAGATACAGCTTGACTTCATTGCGTAGCCTATTTTGTTATCTAAACCACTGGGACAGGTCAAATGTCAAGAGGAATTTTATATTGCACTTCAGACTGTCTCAAATGTGATTTAAATGATAAATCATATGAATTTACAAAGCATAAATACATTATAAGCTTTCTGGCTAATTAAAAATATTGTAAAATTGATTCTGGCTTTAATTAGGGCCAGAGTGTCTCAGGAGAATCTCTGTATTGAAGTACCTGTTCTGTGGAAGGCTGTGATTGGCTGAGGGCGGGTGTGCCGCTCTGTGATTGGCTGGAGTGAGCGGTGCGATGTCTTTGATCAAGCAGCTGCTCTGGATAATCAGAAGCATGTGAATTCCCACAGCTCATTATCTTAAGAGGTGCACCAGCAGGTCGGCGCTCACGCTGCCAGATCACTCAAGTGTCGTACCGTCACATAGCTTCGCTAATAACAACAACAGCTTTATCTTAGCTGATAACTAGCAGCAGACGGCAATTTGCAATTTTCTTGGCTTGTGCGAAAACCAGTGGTGCCTTTACTTGTACATGGAGTACAGTGTGTACTTTGGCAACTTAAGCAATTAGATATAATTGCAATCCTTTGGTAATAAAATTTCTCGCTCTCACTTCTGGATTGTGGGTAGGATTAAAAGTTCAGTAATAGCTTCTACAGATAAATATATACACTACTGTTCAAAAGTTTGGGGTCGGTAAGATTTTGTTTAATACTTTTATTCAGAAAGGATGCATTAAATTGGTCAAAAGTGACACTAAAGACATTTTATAATGTTACAAAAGATTTCTATTTAAAAAAAAAAATGCTGTTAGCACACAGGTCAATATAATGTCAAAATGCTGCAGACATGAACCATTTACGGATTTGATTACTGTCAAACACTGTACTAAAATGTTATAGTTTGAGTAGATGGATATATGGATGGTTGTGAGGTAGAGATGAGGAGGAATATCAGTCCTGGACTCCATCAACAATACGGAGGCAGAGCAGAGAAAATCTGCATAAACAACAAAGCGAAGCCCCCAGCCATCAGAATTCAATCGCAGACGCTCAGAGGAGCAGGAAATGGACGTCTCTGGATTGTGTCTCTTCTCACTGTCTGTCTCTGTAATGGGATTAAAAGGCCAGATCTGAGCGCTGCCATGCGGTTCTGCTAGAATAAACACCAGAGCTGCAGGACAACCAAATCCAGATCCTGAGTTTTGATTAACCAGACGTGTGTGAATAGATTTTTGATGTTAAATTTAAAGTATTAATCTGCCGTTTTCATTTTCCCAGCCATGAAAACCCACGCCTGCTAGAACAGCACATCTGCCCTTAATAACTGGAAATCCTTTTCTGTCGCCTGAGTCATGGATGCTGGATTTTCTTCCATTCCAAGTGTTTGGGATCCTCTGAAAAAAGGCCACAGGGTGTGTGTGTGTGTGTGTGTCAGATTTTGTTACTTGAGGACAGTGTGTGACTCTTTTCTGAAGCTCTAGAGGTGGCTTGTGGGGGTGGGAAAGGTCCACGAGCCGAGACTCAAACTCAGGTCACCTGGAGCACAATGGCGATATATGTCGATGCGCTGCCCACTAGGCTATCGGTGCCAACATAGATATCTATGTTTATACCATTATGTGTTATTCCCTTTCAGAGTGTTGCCTAAGATAAATGTTACTTTGTACTATCTTCATATTACATTCCTGCAAAGATGACAGAAAATTTACTAGAAATTGCTTGTCCTGCAGCTAAACAAGGGCAATCAGTGTTGCCAGATTGGGTTGATGATTTCCAGAAGCTCACCAAAACTCACCCAAATCTTTAACTGTCAAAATAATGTGATAGAATTTTATTGCCATGTCAACCATGGTTGATAAGGACCATTTTTATCTCCTTAAAACAAAATAATTATGACAAAATAAAAATAAATAAATTTACCAAGAAAACAGATCAAAACAGGGCAAATACATTAAAGAGAATTATAAAATGTCCAGGTTTAAATAAAAAAAATAACTTTTTTAAAAATTCTTTTTATAACTATATTGTTATGTTATGATTATTTTAATTCCTTTTCTATGTAAAACACTTTGAATTACCATTGTGTATGAAATGTGTTATATAATTAAACTTGCCTTGCCTTGCCTTTTTGTTTTTATTTGCTTTTATGTTTAGTCATGTTATTAAAATTTTAAAAAGCAGTCCAAATTTTGTCCACCCACCCATGTCTTTTCTCCAGTCCAACAAGATCAAAAGAAGCCCAGTTGGGCTGGAATCTGGCAACACTGAGGGCAGTCGGGTTTTAGGCCAATCATAGAATAGCAATTGAATGATGCCATCAGTAAGATGTGGGATATTTTGCTAATAAAATGATTCAGCTCCAGATCTTCCTCAGCACTTCATACACAGTGAAACAGATGATGCCATCAGTTTTTCCATATCAATCTGAGTGCGAGTCCTCATGCTTTGGAAGTGCAGCAAAGTAGATTTGCTTTCGCAGCACAGAAAACATCGTCTTCTTGACATGTCAACAACACAAACTCTTCAGGCCTCAACTACAACTACAGTGTTTGAGGGCGGGACAAAGTAGACATTGTTCACGGACAGCCAATGAAGACCATAGGCTGGCATTATACAAATTTTTTACATTGTATGAAACAGGAAGTGAGACTGGAATTGTTGACGACTCATTTAGGCAGTTCAGAATCCATTCTTTTATTTGATCTTTAAAACTTTGCAGACCTCTTACCTTCATAAACAGCTATATTACACACTACATGAAAGCTAATTGATACGGTTATGGACTCTTATTTTGATATTCTGTTCTGTTTCCTTTAGTTCCTGTTTCCTTGCTCTGTTTAGTTTTGGTTTCCCTGGTTTCTGATTATGTCCCTGTTTGTTTCTGTGATTAATTATCATCAGCTGTATTTTATTTAGTTCCTGATTATCCCCTGCATATATACTCTCTTCTGTTTAGTCCTTTATTGTCGGTTATTGTTTGTTTATGGTTGCGTTTCCAATGTATTCCTGATTAAAGATGATTCTAGTTCATTCTCTTTGTCGTGCGATTGTTGCAGCCACCCTTACACTAATATAACGGGGCACTTTAAATGTAAATGTAAACTTTATTAATTCGATAATTTAAGCATTTTCCTACAATTTAGTTTGGACAAGCAATTTTTTTTAAATGTTTTCAAATCTATCTATTTTAATGTAGACCTAGCCTCAGTTTTCAGTAAAAATCTTCATGTTGTCAAAGAGAATCTGAGAATCTCATTTGTCATTTTTATTTTGTGCTTCCTGCGTTATTAGCTGGCTAGTGTTCATTCACAAGCAATTTCTCCCGAGAGCTCTTAAAGTTCACTTCGTTTGTTCTGCATCTGTTCTGATGAGAGGACTAGAGCGTCTTCAACATGATTACTGTGACATTTAAGTTAAAAAAACAAACACATCTTTCTCTTTTCTGCCACTGAAAATCTTGGCAACAGGATCCTTGCTGGCAAATGTCAGATTGTGTTATTGTTTACTGGGACTCATCAGCAGGATTCATTTGCTAGTTCGGCCCCAAAGCAAACTGAAAACCTGGTCCAATTAAACACAAGCCTGGTCTGGGAGCCACTGAGGCTTTCAGATCAATCTCTGTGTACTTTTGGTCTCAGCTCTCCAGGCAGTGGACAGAAAATGTCATTGACCGTTGGCAAAGACCCGCCCCCTTTTGTTACTGTTGCTACGTCCACCAAGCCATGCCACTCTCACGCCACACATGTTCTCACGCAGCGAAAAATACATCGCGGAGCAAAGAGGACACTGACAACGCGTTGACAGACAAGACAGTGCAGGTTACTTTTGATATGAAACAAAGTATCAAATTTCAAATACTAAACAATAAATACCGTTTTGTGGCTCTTTAATGTGTCGTGACAGATCGCTGTAGCGCCTCAGGCTCATGAACCGATCATCTCTTCCTACTAGTTAATTTATAGCATCAAATAAACATGAATGAACATCAGAAGGAATGTTGTTTCAATCGCGGAAAGACGTCAGTACACACCATTTTTCAAGTTCAAGTCCACCGACGTGAATCTACTAACTCCACTGACTGCTTTGTCGGATATATCGGCGGATTCGGCGTTATGATTGGTTAGATCGCCTGTCAGTCAAACTCCTGGCGAAGGGTCAGTTGATCAATATACATGCATCCCAACATTTTATTAAACAGTTTTTAAATATTATGACTTTTTAAATATATTGTTGAATGGCTATATTGCTAATTTTATCCAAAGCAATTGGAAAAAGTAATATATTTAATAATGGTATCAGTGTGTTGGTACTATTTAGTATTATTTTTATTATCCAAGTTTTATATATGTATATGTATATAATAAAATATCTAATATCACATTTTATATACAGTTTTTAATGGTTTTGAAAGAAGTCACTTTTGTTCACAAAAGCTGCATTTATTTGATCAAAAATACAGTAAAAGCAGTAAAATTGTGAAATATTTTTACTATTTAAAATAACAGTTTTCTATTTGAATATATTTTAAAATGTCATTTATTCCTGTGATCAAAGCTGAATTTTCAGCATCATTACTCCAGTCTTCAGTGTCACATGATCCTACAGAAATCATTCTATGATTTGAAATTTGATTTTTTTTTTTTTTTTTTTTTTTTTTTTTTTTACTATTATTATATTTTATATTTGATATCAGGGTTACTGGCCTTGCTGAAAATATGCCATTAAACAAAATATTATATTAAATATATTTCCTTTATGTTGATTCAACATTAAAGGGTTAGTTCACCCAAAAATGAAAATTCTGTCATTTATTACTCACGCTCATGCCGTTCCACACCCGTAAGACCTTCGTTAATCTTCGGAACGCAAATTGAGATATTTTTGTTTAAATCCGATGGCTCCGTGAGCAATGGAGCAATGACATTTCCTCTCTCAAGATCCTTAAAGGTACTAAAAACATATTTAAATCAGTTCATGTGACTACAGTGGTTCAATATTTAGTGATGGCCGATTTCAAAACACTGCTTCAGGAAGCTTCGGAGCGTAATGAATCAGCGTGTCGAATCCGCATTTCGGAGCGCCAAAGTCACGTGATTTCAGCAGCGGTTTGATACGCGATCCGAATCATGATTCGACACGCTGATTCATAACGCTCCGAATCTTCCTGAAGCAGTGTTTTGAAATCGGCCATCACTATATAAGTCGTTATTTTCTTTTTTTTTGGTGCACCAAAAATATTCTCGTCGCTTTATAATATTAATATTGAACCACTGTACTCACATGAACTGATTTAAATATGTTTTTAGTACCTTTATGGATCTTGAGAGAGGAAATGTCATTGCTCCCTATCCAGGCCTCACTGAGCCATCGTATTTAAACAAAAATATCTCAATTTGTGTTCCGAAGATCAACGAAGGTCTTACAGGTGTAAAACGGCACGAGGGTAAGTAATTAATGACAGAATTTTCATTTTTGGGTGAACTAACTCTTTAATATGGGGATTCTGTAGGCTATTATTTTTATTTTTTATTATTAGCTTTTTAGGTTTTTATATATATATATATATATATATATATATATTTTATGTATATATTTATTATATATTTTATAACTCTATAGAGAAAATAAATGTATATTTGTTTGGGGTGACCGTGAGGTCAGTACCTCTGCATTAGCACAGACATAATCAAGACTAATGGAAATGGGAGACCTATTATCCTAATGAAATGACATCACAGGGGTCAGAGGTCATTGTGTGGCTGATAGATGCAAAATTAGGTGTTCTACCACCATATTAAGTGTTAAAGCGAGTCTGCGATTGTTAGAGGCAAAAAAGCTGATCAAATAGCTTTCATTTTTTTCCTTTTTTGTCCACTGTTACTGTACCACTGTTTCTGTTTATTTTTGTTTATGCCTAACCCTTAAAATTGACTTTTTTTTTATTATTGTTATACTATTAATTATACGTCTGTTTCTCGCTTCTGGGATTCATTATAAAAGTGCTGGCGGAATGAGTTTATTTAATTTTTTATATTTTGACACACATATGCTAATGTGACAGTCCAGTGCTTCAGAATCTCTCTCCTTCTATTTCAGCAAATTATTCATGTGTGATATAAATACACATCTACACAGATGGATGTCGACTCTTCCCGAGTGCCTTAGCAACTGGTGTCTCACAATACAAATTTCTCACAGTTTCTCGCCCACCACCAAAACTCTTGCCACCGCAGAGAGCGAAAAATTCACCACAGCAATGTTTGTTCAGCTAAATTTGGTTTCACTCAGATGGCACTTATACAAAATGTCTTGACTGATATACATCTGTGCTGCTGGATAGAAAAAAATAACCATAAAATCTTTTAACAGAACATATAATTTATCATCCAATCTGAGAAAATAACTAAAATGAAGTATTGTGAGTCTAAACGACAAACTCGTCATAAACAGTTTTTTTGGGATGAAATATTAGGAGTGCGGAGGTGTTTTCTGCCCCTGAGGTTGAGTTTTGATATGACATCTGCTTTTAGCCAATTTGTTTTTGGCTTGAATCATGATTACTTGCGAGTTATGAAGAGATTTTCTCTTCATGCCCGTCCAAATCCAAATAATCAGAAAGAAAGTCAACATGGGTGAATTTCTATTCTCACTGAACGCTGTTCTGTTGCTTCAGATCTGACACTATCTACACTGCAAGCATGCGACATTGACAGATTTGTTGATTATATAGGAGCGTTCACACTGACAGCTTTTTATAAAAGTCATTTTTAGGGAGAGTTGGTGATTTGATGGAACATGAGCGAAAATGATAAATGTGACATGAGGGGAGATTTTGCTCAGATTTTTGTAGATCTTAAATGAAGATTTTAAATGCAGCTTTCAAAATTATTTTATTTATTTTATTTTATTTTATGGGCAGAAAATGTAATTGATCAATATACATGCAACCCAACATTTTATTAAACAGTTTTTAAATATTTAATATTATGACTTTTCAAATATAATGCTAAATTTATAAGAAATTGGAAAAATAATGTATTGTTGAGGATATACACATTTAGTATTATTTTTATTAGTCAAGTTTTATATATTATGTATTTGTATATAATAAAATATCTAATATCACATTTTATATAGTTTTTAATGGTTTTGAACTAAGTCTCTTTTTTTTTTTTGCCTTATCTCCCTTAAAGAACAGAGTATATGAGGACTGTCACAATGCCTTCACAATATATATACATATATATATATATATATATATATATATATAGTGTATATATATAGTGTATATATATATGTATGTATAAAATTGGTCACATCACTGCAGGAAATGTTGCATCTCCATTGCAAGCAAAGAGACATGGTGACTTGCACCCCTAGCTTGCAATAGTGAAAGGTCTAGTGTGGCCTCACCCCTGACATCCTGTCTGAATCTCCCTCATGGCGGATATTAAATCTGTAGCCGTAAGATGATTCACATCTTCCTTTACCTCTTAAAAGCGACTGATTCTCTTGTCTTGGCAGCTAATAAATTGCTTTTCATGGAACTGAGGGACGTAGCACTGAAATGTTTGGCGGACAGTTTGCTCTAAATAAATTGCTTGCCGCTATCTGATCACGAACTATTGTCACGAACTGATTGGTTTCTCAACAGAAGTGTTTGGAGGGTGAGAGAGAATGGACAGCAAACACTTGTTTTAATAGAGTCGGAAGGATAAAAACAGCTGGTGCTGCTGTTACCTGAAGTTTACATCAGAGAAGAGGGTGAAGGCCACAGCCTCTGACGCCGCACCAATCTCTTTCCCTTCAGCTCAAGTCCTTCCTGTGATGTGAGAGTAAGGATCAGAGGTTGATTAGAGCAGCTTTGAACTGCTTCCTTTATTTAGTCAATAGCTAAAAGTAGTAGAATTAAAAATCTCGGTTATGAGAGTATGGATATGAAATCTGGATTTGAGGGGAGTATAACATTTTCCATTATATGATGGACAAAATTGTGTAAAATATGTTTGATGAGATTCATAATTAAACATTTGTATCTGTTATTTGTGCATGCATCTGTTAGGGGACTTTGTAAACATTTTGAAGATGCAAACAAGTCTTTATCTAACCCTATATAATAACCCACCAAAAACTGAGGATGTTTCATGTAAAAGTAAAAATTAAGACGTTACACAAAATGTAAAGAAATACAGTAAAATAATAGAGCAAAAGCAAAGATAATTGATTATATAAATCAGTTTTTTTTTTTTGTATTTTTTATCAAGAACATAAACACTGTCCACAAGCAAAAAATGTGACACTGCTGCTCTCTTGTGGTGAGTGAGTGAAATATAAATGATGATATAAATACATTTCCTTCTATAGATAGATAGATAGATAGAAAAAAAAACATCTTTATTCAATAAACTCTTCCATTTCTGACTATTATTTTATATGTCAGGCGTTAGGCTGGTTATTTTATTATTTTAAAGCTTCCGCTAAGAAAAAATAGTCCATTACAACATAGCTTACAACCTAATAGAAGTAGCAAAACAAAATGAACACAGCAACAATTACAATATTAGTTTATACTATATATTATTATTATTATTAATTAATTAATTAATTAAGCAATTAAAATAGATTATTAGTAACAGTATTGATTAAACTATTCAAATTAGGCCTAGGCCTACTTGTCTTCTGTTATAACTTAGCTCGCATTCCGCTCTGTGTCACGTGCAGGTTTGTTTTTCTTCCTAGCGATGTTTTTATTTTCTTGCTTGATAGGCTATAACTTGATAGGCTACCCTTCGGCTTCTATACATCTCCCGTGTCAAGAGTTTCATGTTTTAAAACACAAAACATGTTTAAACGTAGGCTATATGCTACGTTTCTGGTTTGAACCGACTGGTGCGAGACCGACGGTTAAGATAAAGGGGTTTGAGTGATTAATAATCAACCTGACGAAAATGTATTAAATGTTTATATTAATATATATTATATTTCATCTGCAACACCATTGTGAACTTTAATAAAGATGCGTACGGTCATTAAATTTTAAATGCATCTTTATGCGAAGATGAGGAGAGTTCTCCGCATGAAAGACCCATGACTGGCAGATCAACGTGCGACTACATTTCTCTCCGAAACGGTAGGAAATTAAATTTAATTGAATGTGAAGGATTTTAACTGTGACAAGATGCAGGGCAGTTTAAACGGTTACAGGTTGGTAACTAAGCGACAGAACGTCCGTTAAACTTAAACTAAAGAAGTCAGAGATCGCGGAGGGATACGAGAGACTTAAAAGTAGCACCGGTTGCTCGGCTTATATAGCGGAGGGATCCCCGTAAAACGCCTCTGATCGTTAAACATATATGCTTTTAAATCTACCGAACTAATAATCTAACGATTAAATGAAATTATTCTCGTAAGGATTGTCCAATCCGCATCGTGTTCTCTGCACTGACGTTTCTGCGGTTAGAGAGCTGCCTTGGATTCAGGAGTCGTTCACAGGCATTTTATCTTTTCTTAATTGTTTAATATGATTTTTGTTGTGCATTATACTTTTCATTATTTGTATGAAACAAACTTAAACTGTGAAATAAATGAAATAGGTTAGCCTACCAAATAGCCTATTTACGCTCGTTCTAAATGTAGTCTGTTTTAGTCTTTTAACTGAAATGAAAATAGACTTTTAGTCTTAATTTGTCTTTTGTAAGTAAAATGGAGTTATTTAAATATATATATGACTAATGTTACTATGTGTGGCAGCGTGTGGTTTTCCACAGATCACGATGAAATTGAGCGCCAAACTCTGGGGCGTGAAAGTTCATTGCCGCGTTTCGGCTGTTGTTCAGATGAAGTCAGTTCAGTTCATTTAAAGGTAAAATTTTAACTCTAACTGTATTAGATGTACTGTACACCTAATTTATAATAATTTATGAATAATTTATTCCATTCCTGAGCTCCTGTATATTCAAAAGACCTCTTAACATACATATTTAAAAACTGAAATCCATTTTACTCTGCCTTGTATTGTGTGGTATAGCTATGCTTTTTAATTCTGAAATAAATCAGGTAAAGCTTAGATATAGAGCATTTCGCAGTGTTTTACACTGGAAGATGCGGGAATGTCCAAACGAATGGTATAAATAAACCTGGAACCACATGCAAAATAAACCATATTTTTATTGAGCAGTCTGTTGTGTTTTCCCTCACAGGTTCAGAAGCTGAAGTCATAGAGATCCTGTCTCAGGTGGGGCTGAACGGCGTCCCATGTGACGCACCTGTGGCTGATCTCATTGCAACTAAATACACCTGTCAGAGACCAGCCGGCCATGGAGCCATTCGGGAGTTTGCCGAGTACATTCTGACGCTGGAGAAAAAGAGCACGTCACAGGTGCGACAGGATTGCATTGTCAGGGCTCATTTCCATTGCAACATATTCCAGTTTCTAGTATAAACAGTCAGTTTGTGTTGCTGTGATAACAAATCATGATTTGAATTAATAAAACACCTGTGTGTGTCTCTGTATATTTACTTGTTCCTGCAAATGCAACATACTTATTGCCAATCATTTTATATTAATGTTTAATATGCTGTGTGATAAGAAAATGTCCTCATTTCAGTGTTTCATTTAATTTCTACTTTTCAAAAATTTGGAGTCAGTAAGAATTTTTTTAAGAAACTGCAATGTTTGTGCCTAATGTGTCGAAAACGTAAAAGTGTTTATTTTCAGTTCAAAAGTGCATATTTTCAATTCAAACAGCCATAATTGAGAAAAGTTGAGTAGTTTGCATCACTGGATGTTACTGTCGGTCTTTTAACATTTCTATCGCAAAACACGTATTAAATGTTTCGCTATTTACATCTTACCTCACTCTCTTTCAACGTTAAACTGACGCTTCACACTGGAATTCACACTCTGTGAAGAATAGACTCCGAATTGGGGGGGGGGCTGCTCCTATCCATTTTAATTCTATCGAGAATTTACTCGAAATACTTTGAAACGCTATGGAGAAAGTCAAACATGATCTGAAATAGCCACATAAATATAAGACTGATGAAAAGAGGGGAAAACATCATCTTGCACCAACTTAAATTAGAAAGCTTGACCACCCATACTAAAATTTATCACATAGTAAATTGTGACTAACTTGAAGAATAAAGCAAAAAGCCCCAAAAAGCCATGGTTTACAGTGAATTTATAACAGCTAAGGGGCGTTATTAGGCACAACACCCCTTATTATGAACAGGACTGACTGACCTGAAGGAAAATGCTAAATCTGAATGCAGGTAATACACTGTCACTCGATATCTCTCTCACAATACTCTTCTACATAATACAGTAAGCTTCAATGAACAATATCAATTGAGAACAAACATGTTTACGTTACTAAGGGTGGTTGCTAAGGGTGTTGTGCAGTGATACACAGAACCGTTGGGTGAAGCGGTCATAGCCGTGTTTTATTGTGAATTAAACAGCTATTTACCATTCAGAATCAAGGACTGGAACTAGCCATTAATTTTAAAGAACAGTTACTTTTCATGAAATACACAATACATGGAACCGCAGCAACACAGAGAGACAGTGGTGCAGTAATGATGTAGTGAGGTCACAGGTGTATGTTTGTAAAGTAGTTTACAACGGATTCAAGTCTGGACCTTCTGGAATTAACAATCAGTTTTCCTCATGTGTAAAATGTGTTATGATGATTGACTGGAAAAACATGACCTTCAGATAAGAGATGACAGAGCCAAAGTCATTTAGAGCCTGATGAACTGTTGAGTAGGAAATAAACTATTTCAATATAAGAAAATGTTAGATAAATTTAGTTCGACTTCCCATGGCACTTTGAAGTAGAACATTTTGTCAGACTCATAAGTTTCCAGCCCAGGGGGCCGGATTCACAAAACATTCTTAAGAATAAAATTCTTCTTAACTGACAATTTTTTCTTATTTTCTAACTTAAGAAAAAAGATACTAATATTTTGTATTCCCAAAAAAAAATCTTCTTAAGAATGTTCTTACCTTTTTTCTTAAGATTGTTCTTAAGATCAAATTAGTAGTATTCAAAGAAGTATTCACATTCCCAAAAAGAATATTCTTAAAAATCATCGTAAATAACTTCTTAAATTTAGGATAACCTCCAACCTGTCTTAAATAGATGCTCAATGAATTTATTGGGTCGTTTCAAATATTAAGCATACAACATAACACTAGCTAGCTAAATATAATACATATTACTTGTACCGTGAATGTGGACGAGCACTCTAAAGTCTGATATTACACTACTGATCATTTGCGTGTACCTGTATATGATTGCGCTCACTCAAGCTTGTACGGAGAACGGCACAAAACGTTAGCACGATTTACTAACTCGTTTCCTCTATTTATAAACAGTGTGCATGATTTAGCAAATCAAGGGAAAGAATTAGTAAATCATGATCATGATTTAGCCTACTATTTTTTTTCCTGCATGTCATGTGCGGGGCTCCGTAAGCTAGAACTAGCGAGGAAGCACACACAGATACAGGACGCATTCACTCTAGAGAGAGAGCACAAAAAAGATAGCGTACAAATGAATGGGAAACAACGTTGCACTTGAGACAGGTTTTTTTAAAATAACGATTTTAATGGTCCATTAAAAACATGACAGAGTGATTAGCTCCCGTCAATCAACCACAATGAAAATAGTCTGCGCGCTCATCATGATATCTACGGTAGCCTAATCTACAGGCAGTGACAGGCTTTGAGGTGTTTTTCATTCAGCGAGTCTTCAGCAATTACCCCCTTTCAATCAAATAAACACCTTTCATTTCCTTCTTAAGTAAAAAATTAAGATCTTGCCCTAAGTTCTTAAGAAAATATTTCAGAACTTCCTAAGAATTTTTAAAGAATTGTGCTTAGGAACATTCTTAAGAACTTCTTAGAATTTATTTTAAGAATTTTCTTAACTTCTTTCTTAAGAAGATGTTTGTGAATCCGGCCCCAGGTGCTTAAATGATATAAAAATACACCATATATCCTATGTAAACAAGCAATTGTTAACTAGACTATTACTTTTTCTGCAGATATCAACCAAATTTGCATGTGTGAGTGGCACCACAAAAGACCATTTTGCAAAAATAAATAAACACATTAATAAATCTATGAGGGATTATGCCCTGGGAACCTGCTAACACGGATGACACTTCAGCTCCCCCAATGCTCAAACCAAAACTGAGATATGCACTTGTGGGAGGAGGTTGCAATGGTTAGGGTGGAGCACTTGTCACTCTTTAAATTATAGCGTGCCCTTCTTTCCAGCCCCTTAGCTTGATGCCAGCACACCTGTGATCACATCTCCAGCCTCTTAGTCATAAATCAGTTAAACAATTAGTCTATAAAATGTCTGCTGAGTTTGAACTTTGTCCTGGAAGAAAAATCGGGGGCTCCAACCCCTGTTTTATCATCGCTGAGATTGGACAGAACCATCAAGGAGACATAGAAATCGCCAAAAAAATGATCCGAATGGCCAAGGTAAAGTACTGCTTTATCAGATGTGAAGTCTGATACCGCGTTGATGCCGGTTCTTTTCATGTTTCACCCTGAGGGCTGTTCACACAGAACACGTTTTTACTTTCCACTACACTAACTTTCTATTGTTTTTCAATTTAAACACGCACTAGACAGATGTGTTTGACCATTCTAAATCTGTGGCGCAAAAGTTAAAACAAGTTAAACTTTTTTTTAAAAAAAAATGCATCATTCGACTGCCCTGCATCTCATGTTTTTAACCACAAAAACATGTTCTGTGTGAACCGGCCCAAACTTAGAATCTTAGAAAGTGAAATTCATTTTTCATCCAGAATTTATGTTTATTGTCAACCAAATCCACTTCTACTTCCCCTTTTATCTCCATTCAGGACTGTGGAGCCGATTGTGCCAAGTTTCAAAAGAGCGAGATCGAACACAGATTCACCAAGCAGGCTCTGGAGCGTGCCTATACGTCCCCTCACGCCTGGGGCCCGACCTACGGAGCTCATAAGCACCATCTGGAGTTCAGTCACCAGCAGTACAGAGAGCTGCAACAGTACGCCAATGAAGTTGGCATCTTCTTTACTGCATCAGGGATGGATGAGGTGAACAAATGAAAGAGGGTCCCAACGTTTATAGCAAGAGAATATATGCATGTTAACATGAATTATGATTTGCAAATGTCCCTCAGAGACCCAGTAAATTGAAATGTATCTCATAACTTTTCCTCTCCCTACCTCAATCAGATGGCTGTAGAATTTCTTCATGAAATCAATGTGCCGTTTTTCAAAGTTGCCTCAGCTGACACCAACAATATCCCTTACCTGGAGAAAACCGCCAAAAAAGGTAAAACTCAGTGACGTTGACACTCATTTCAAATGAAAAGTCCAGAAGCTGTTGTTACACAAATTTAAGAGAGTTGTTGCTGAAAACTGTTGACGGAGGTCTGTCATATTCACTGCCAAGCTCACAAATGAGAACTGAATCTGAGTAGCTTCTCTTGTGCACTTGAAATCAGTTATTCTGGAGCACCTGGGCAATTACGTATTGACAGTTCTGATTGGCCAGAAAGCAGAGCGAATGAAACCTAGAAATCCTGGTGTGGATTTTTTGGAGTTTAATGTTGGACTGGCTGTGTGAACTCATCTTAATGTGTTAATGACTAAAAAGTTGACCTTATTTTCTCCCAGAAGCAGCCATTTCTTGAAGCTAACATTTTGGTGTATTTGTGTAGGTCGTCCCATGGTGATTTCTAGTGGAATGCAGTCTATGGAGACCATGCGTTGTGTTTACCAAACCGTCAAGAAGCACAATCCCAATTTCACGTTCCTGCAGTGCACCAGCGCTTATCCACTGCCAATAGAGCACGTCAACCTCAGCCTGATCCCTGTAAGACACAAATAGCTTTAATCTAATCTTCATAATATTCATAAAATACTGAAGAAAATGTTTAAATTTTTTAGTAGTAGCAGAGTAGTTTGAAATCTTTCTGTTTCCCTTTTCCTACGCAGGAGTTCCAGAAGGAGTTTCCAGACATTCCCATAGGCTATTCTGGACATGAGACGGGCATCCATGTGTCTGTTGCTGCTGTGGCACTTGGGGCAAAGGTCCTGGAGCGTCATGTGACCCTGGATAAGAGCTGGAAAGGCAGTGACCACGCAGCATCACTGGAGCCGGCAGAGCTGGCGGAGCTGGTGAAAGCAATCAGGACGGTTGAGATGGCAATGGGCTCGCCAATCAAACAGATGCTGCCCTGTGAGGCTTCCTGTCACAGCAAGGTCAGATATAATGGTCATTCTTTGTTTAAAATCAATAGGTAGCTTTTGCCCAATTCTTTATCTCCTTTCTTGCAGTTGGGGAAGTCAGTGGTGGCCCGGAAACCATTGCAGAAGGGTCAGACATTAACTCTCGACATGCTGACAGTAAAAGTGGCCGAACCGCACGGCATGAGACCAGAGAACATCTTCAAACTGGTTGGCAAGAAAATCACTGTGGACCTAGAGAAAGATGCCACCATTACTGATGCCATAATAAAAGACTGATGATCAGACACGTAAAAAGTAAAGGAGCAACGAAGGGGTCTTTTACTTTTAATAAATCAGAAATATGACGTCTTGTATTGATTTTGCCTAATGTCTTGCTATATGTTTGCTCCATGCAGACTATAATTGTCTTTGAAATTGTGGTTTCAACAGTGGGAGTGTACCTACTGGGTCCTCATCCTCTCACCCTTAATGGGAAGAACTGATTTACTGCCCGGTCTCCTTCAAAACCTTTCCCAAGCCCTGAGGGTGGAGTCAGCTTATTTAGTAGTGAATAACTAAATAACTAAATGAAAGGCAGGGGTAGAAAGAAGATAAATGTATAGATTGCATATATACATTCAATGGTGCTATTATAATAGTAGAAACAGAATATGTAATAATAAAACTATTGTGAATAATGTAGATCAATACATGTGTACACATTCACACATACATAAACATAAACATATACATACAAATATTTATATATCTATAAATATATTCCCCTTACTCTCTTTCTTTCTTTGTAAAGTTGCTGTTTGAGAATTTGGAGAGTGTGTGGGTCCGGCAGTAGCGTGTTTACCCACCACGCAATTGGGGGATCCCCTCCAGTGGCGCAGTCTACGTGATACGCAGGTATATGCCTTATACCCACTAGGAAAGGTCAAGGATTTCCACATATCCACTTAGAAAAGCGCGAGGATACGGATCTGGCGCTCTTTAATGTGTCTTTAATGTGTCTCTTTAATGTAGCCTCAGTTCAAGAGAAGCGGCAGCCTGATGCGCACGTCAACTGATCCTCTCCTCCGCTTTAATACCAGTTACAGTGCAAAATAAACATGAATGAACACCTAAGGTATGTTAAAAGATACTGAACAACTTGCCGAAATACATATCATGTCTCGTGTAATAGCTAACTCAGTGTTCAACCACGGAAAGACGGTAAAAAAAAAGCTAGTAAACAAACAAACAAACGTAACGTCACATTTACCTCAGAACAAACATATTCAGTGACCATAAACTCGTTAGTTAGCTAGAAAAATTAACTCTAGACAGGAGCATTTAGCTAAATATATGCACCATATTACATATTAATTATCATTTTTAATGTTCTTTAATAGCCTATATAATGCATGTTTGAATAAATCCATCAAGTTGACAGCCACCATTTAAAAAAAAAACAAATTGGAGTAGAAATAATTTTAAAGTTAGTAGGCCTATTATAACTTTATAAATATAAAAATCTTATAAAAAAAAAATTAAGTGTAATTTAAGTTTGTAAACAAATTGTTTCATTTTAACCTTCAATATCCCTACCAACTGATTCCCATGTATATTATACGGCTTTAGTTGAGAGATTCTTTTTTCTTGAGAAAATTTGCCATGTACTGTAGCCCACCTGATATACAGTATATCCAAAACAACTGATATTGACTCGAATTGCAAGCCTGTTGAATTGAAATGCATAACTATGATAAGAGACTGGCAGGAAATGGTGCAAAAGAGAGTCCAAACAAGGTGATCTTGTGACATACTGATAAGCCTCATTTTTCCATTGCAACTTGTACTCTTAAATGTGCATTGAAAATTGCCAGCTGATAAAACCTATGCTCCAGGGACCATATTCATGTAACATCTAAGGCTAAATGTCTGGACTGATTTCACTGTTTAGTGTCAATCACCATCTAACTCAGCCAGTTAAGATCTACATTTAGCCTTAGGTGTTATATGAATATGGTCCCTGGAGCATAGGTTTTATCAGCTGGCAATTTTCAATGCACATTTAAGAGTACAAGTTGCAATGGAAAGATTATCAGGCTTATCAGTATGTCACAAGATCACCCTGTTTGGACTCTCTTTTGCACCATTTCCTGCCAGTCTCTTATCATAGTTATGCATTTCAATTCAACAGGCATGCAATTCGAGTCAATATCAGTTGTTTTGGATATACTGTATATCAGGTGGGCTACAGTACATGGCAAATTTTCTCAAGAAAAAAGAATCTCTCAACTAAAGCCGTATAATATACATGGGAATCAGTTGGTAGGGATATTGAAGGTTAAAATGAAACAATTTGTTTACAAACTTAAATTTTTTATAGTTTAAGATTTTTAATTTTAAGATTTTTATAATTATAAAGTTATAATAGGCCTACTAACTTTAAAATTATTTCTACTCTAATTCGTTTTTTTAAAGGGTGGCTGTCAACTTGATGGATTTATTCAAACATGCATTATATAGGCTATTAAAGAACATTAAAAAATATAATTAATATGTAATATGGTGCATATATTTAGCTAAATGCTCCTCTCTAGAGTTAATTTTTCTAGCTAACTAACCAGTTTATGGTCACTGAATATGTTTGTTCTGAGGTATGTGTGATGTGACGTTACGTTTGTTTGTTTACTAGCTTTTTTATTACCATCCTTCCGCGGTTGAACACTGAGTAAGCTGTTACACGAGACATGATATGGATTTCGGTAAGTTGTTCTGTATTTTTTAACATAACTTTAGGTGTTCATTTATGTTTATTTCGCGGTTTAACTGGTATTAAAGGATCAGAGGATCAGTTCACGTGCGAGTCAGGTTGCCGCTTCTTTTGAACTGAGGCTACAGCGATCTGTCATGACACATTAAATAGCGCCAGATCCGTATTCTAGCGCATTTTTAAGTGGATATATGGAAATCCTTGACCTTTCCTAGTGGGTATAAGGCATATACCTGCGTATTACGTAGACGACACCACTGGGGGGATCCCCATAGGGAGAAATCACAGGGGTCCATGGGGCCCCACGCAATTGCGTGCTTTTGCGCTACTGCTGTTCTCCCCCAAGACCATATACTTCTGGACCAGTGTGTTAAATGATATAAATTGGTTATTTTGAAATAAATGAAGTAAATGTGAATTATTCATCTTCTCGTGCACCAGTTTTGTATGGGGTTCCACAGGGCTCAAGTCTGGGTCCTGTTTTATTTTCAATGATAGTTGTTTTTTTAGTAGATCTCAATAACAGTCAGTTTCGTTCCTTTATGAGTTCTCAATGACTATCAGTTTCTGTTTTGTTTCAAATGACATCAATAATTCATGCTATTTCGCAATTATTATTATAAGAGAAACATATAAGAGTTAAGAGCCCAACTAATGGAAACACCAATCACCATTATGGTGACTACAAATGAAAACATTAGCGTTAAACTTCTGTTAATTCTCAATAAGAACTTCTGTAGACGTCTGACAGAAATAAAGTCAGTCTGGTTAGTAATATTGTTTAATCTTCCTTTGCTGAGATCTGGAGAGATCTGGGGCCTCATTTATAAAATGTTGTGCAGAAACCGTCCTAAATTTGATCTTACAATCATTTCTCAGATGTGCGTTTATTGTGATTCATAGAATGAACTTACACAGAGAAAACAAGTACTTTTCCATGTCAAAGACCGTTTTTATAAATATGAGCGTTGGCGTGGATTTAAGAGTATGCACACTCTAAGATCAAATCTGTGCATACTATGCACGCTTTATAAATGAGACCCTTAATGTCTTTTTTTTGTCTTCAGTTGATTTCATTTAAGGCTGTGGCTGGAGTCAGGTCCCCGCTAGAAATGTTATGTTTCGAGAACGTTCTCAGAACGTCCCCACTGGTGTTGAGGACGTTGCCTATAACATTCCCAGCATGTTCTGAGAAGGTCACGATGTGGAGTTCTTTTTTCATGTTATTGTAATACTATAATACTGAGTGCTACAATAAATAAAGTCCTACTTTGATATTTTGAATGTTTTTAAATCACAGGACCATGTAGACTCACACAGACATCAAGATTCTGTGTATGAACCTCAACAATGGTGACAAAATTTTCAGATAAACAGATTAACTCTGAGCATCACAAAACAACCTACTAAAGTCACAAAAATGTTTTTTTGAGGCGTTGTTGAGGTTCATACGCTGATTCACAATGTCTGTGTGAATCTAAAAGACACTGCTCATAAATCTGTCTGTATAATGAATTTTAAAATCAGAATATTTGACTCATAAAAAAAAGACATAAATAATGCAAAACTAACAGTTAACACACTCCTCAATTCTTGCTGTAACAAACATGTTTTGAAACACAGTTATAACAGCCACAGAATATCTAACGTTAAAATATCAAGACGCAAGAGCCCAACTAAAGCAAATGCTCACCTCCATAACGGTGACTTCATACTTTATTACTTTCAATAAAACATCAACATCTAAACCTCTGTTAATTCTTATTAACAAGTTTTGTATGAAAGAAATAAAGTCAAACTGGTTTGAAATAAATGCAGATGCTGAGATCTAGAGCAGTGGTTCTCAAACCTGTCCTGGAGGAGCACCAGCCCTGAACATTTTGTATGTCTCCCTATATCTGACACACCCAGTCTCAGTCACTAATGAGCTCATGAGTTGAATCAGGTGTGATAGATATAAATTAGATATTAGATATTAAAGGAATATAAATTAGGATATTTTACTTTAATTTTACAGTTTTTGTTCAGTAGCCGCTTTTGCCAGTCATTGATCACTTTTTTAAATGTCAACCTGTAATGTTTCCAGAACATTTAGAGCTGGTCATGATGTGGAGTTCTTTTAAGGGTTGGGGGACGTTATTTGGTGGACCTTCAGGAAACATTCAGAACGTTCTGGGAATGTTTAGGGGACTATTACTCTAGGATGTTCTGTCAACTTCCCAAATGTCCTCTTTGTAACGTTCTCGCACGACCAAAATAGAACGTCCCCCTAAAGTTACATCGGGAACATTATAAAATGACCAACAGAGGACCAGAGGGAATGTTCTGTTAACGTCCCAAATGTCTTCTTTGTAACATTCTTATGTGACCAAAAAATAACCAAAATGGAACGACCCCCTAAATTCATATAAGGAACCTTGAACTGCAGCACCTTCATTACCAAAAGAGAACGTTTTAGGAACATCCCTAATGTTCTGTAAAGGTTTGGAATTTTTGTCACCTTTAGAGAACTTTTAGGGAACGTTGCACAAGGACACGAGAACGTTGCCTTCTATGTGGGTTCCAGCAGCACTGCTGAGTGGAAATGGTGTGCAGGGCCCCACAGGCCTGTTTTGCCTCCACATATGCTTTACCATGAGCCACAAGGTGGTAAGCAAAAGCGGCAGATTTATTTTTATAACACCTTCATCTGCTCTGCCTACCTGTGACCCAAAGATCACGGATGCCACACTATCTCAGCAGACATGGGGGCCAAACCGCAAGGTGCAAACACCTAACTTTCATCACACAAGAAAAAAATCAAGTGAGAGGGGATTTTCCTCGAGAGCTGAATGCACTCTCTCCATTGGCAAGCAGGAGCCTTCAAAGAGGATACAGCATCAGGGGAGAGATAGCTAGCAATAAAAGGCTCAGAAACTTACATGCGGGACAACTGTGGAGGTGGATTATTAACACTTGCCTTGATTCTGCATGTCATTCCTCAAAATCAGTCAGGTAGAAAGCGGCAACAGAGAGGTTTTCTTAACCGACATTAAACAACATAACAGGAGAAGCCTCCATGGCTCCTCCATATGCTCTGCCTACAATCCCCGCGATCAATCCCGCCCTGCCACCTTGGCAGCCACGGGACCCAAACCACGAGGTGCAGATGCTCGACTCTCAGCCCTCGAGAGAGTCAAGCATGGGTGGAGCTTCCCACATTAAACACATCACAATCTCACGGGAGCGGGGGTTTTACCTTTTCTGTGAGTAGGAGTGGGAGGTCAAAATATACACCGCGGGTCCTGTGGTCCCGCGATTTGCCGCATAACAAGAAAGGAGTGTGACGGAACGGCTGCCTCCACCTTATTATCAGCGCCACCCCATCCCTTAATTTACCGCCCTTCGCCAGGTTCCTGACTGGAGTGGGTGTGAGAAAGAGGAGGGGTGCTGAAACAACCAGGACTGGTGGCGTGTGATGAGGCACACATGAATATAATGAAGCCTCGTCACCGACGCTGTTAAAAGCCGAGCGTGTCTCTCCTCAAGAGACCGGTCTCTTTCCCACCGGACCCATTTGCCCGTGCAGGGATGCACTCGTAGCCGCTGTCAGGCAGATAATGGCCGGGTTGCCTTGCCCCCCAAGTGAAGCGGCCCTTTGGAAAGATGAGCCGCTGGAGAAGCCGCCACCCCTCATGCTCCGGATCGAAGAGGGGAGTGATTGCTGCTGCCCGGACCCTGCCCTGTTTATCTGGACCAACCCATCTGAACACTCCCTTTTCTTCACGTACCCCAGCACAGCGAGGACACCAGATCCCCTGTTTAATTTGGACACCTTGTTTCCCCTTTTTGGACATTTTATATTTATTTTTGTTAATAAACGCCTCTCTGGATAGTTCAAACGATAGAGGCTAGAGTTATTTTAAGTTGTAATAGCCTATTTCAGAATATTAGTTTTGATTTGATTTGATCCTTGGTGAAAAGGAATGTTTTCTTTCAAAAACAATGAAAAATCTTAATTAGGCTATTCCAAACTCTTGACCAGTAAGTATAAACAAATCCAGCAGCTTCCAACAGCTCAATGAGCTGCTGAGCAGAGTGACCTAGACCAGCACCGTCTACCCCATTAAGACCCAAGACCTCGGTAACCTGTGAGATACACTATATTACCAAAAGTTTAGGGACGCCTGCCTTTACGTGCACTTTAATGACATCCCATTCTTAATCCGTAGGGTTTAATATGGAGTTGGCCCACCCTTTGCAGCTATTACAGCTTCAACTCTTCTGGGAAGGCTTTCCACAAGGTTCAGATTTAATTATTTGATTTAAAAATATGCACACATTCACTCTTGTGAATGCCATAATCATCATCTCAATGCCGATGATGGTTATGGCCCTGAATCAATGCAAGATTCTCGTGTCATACGCGAGCCCTTTTCCACTATGTTTGTAACGTCTGTTCATAGAAATACGGTTACACCAGTAACCAGCGTTATGTAGAACATTATGGAACAAACAAGTTATTGAAACAAAGCTTTTTGTGCTTGTAATGAAGATATGTTAGAATGATATTCACATTTGAGTTCTCCTCTTGAATGTGTATATCTGTGTGTCTGTGGTTTATCAGAATAGGCTACCATGTTTCAAAACACAGCTTGAGCTGGTCCAGCTAGTTTTTGCACTGTATAATTATGAAGGAATTTTCCGTTGTTTTTTTTTTGTTTGTTTGTTTTTGTTTTTTCCTGGTTTGTGGTGTTTTGCCTGTATTTTGAATTATGCATTGTGTTGTGCTTTAAGGTTAACAGACATGTCTGTAAAAGGATAATGCCTTGGCTATATTTTCCGTTTTTTATTTTTTACAGTGTTATACAAAATGTCTTGACTGATAGGCTAGTAAAAAATAACCATAACATCTTTTAACAGAACATATAACATTTTCCTTAAATCTGTTGTTAGGTTTAAATGATGAACACAATTGTTCAAAATATGTTTTTTGAGATTCACAGTTAAACATTTGTATGTTATTTGAGCATGCATCTATTAGGGGACTTTGTAAACATTGTGAACATGCAAAGCAAAAAAACGCATTACATACAAGTCTTAGTCTAACCCTATAACCCACCAAAAACTGCAGGTGTTTCATGGAAAAGTAAAGTTCTGATGTTATACAAAATGTAAAGAAATACAGTAGCCTAAAATGATAGGGCAAAAGCAATTTATTATATATAATTTTACATCAAGGACATAAACTCATGATTAAGCAAAACCTGTGACATACTACTGCTCTCATGTGGTGAGTGAGTAAAACATAATGATTATGTGTAACAAAAAAATCTTAAAGATTCCGCTAAGAAAAATAGTCCATTACAACGTAGCCTACTATACATTAGAATGAACACGGCTGCAATTACAATATTAGATTATAGGCTATATATTATTATTAATGAACTAAACCATAATGATTATAATAATGATTATACAACAATTCAAGTTACTTGTCTTCTATTTTAAGTTCGCTCTCATTTTGTGTCACTTGCAGGTTTGTTGTTCTTCCTCGATATGTTTTTATATGATTATAACTTGATATGCTACTCTTCAGCTTCTATACAGCTATCAAAATTTTTATGCTCACTTTCTGTGACTGTTTTAAAACAGAAGAAACACTAACGTACGTCTCTGATATAACCTAAAGAAGTCAGAGATCGCGGAGTGATACGAGAGATTTAAGAATAGCCCCATTTGCTCAGCTCATGATGATTATCTGGCAGATTAGGACGATCTATTTGTTATGAAGGAAGCCCCGTAAAACGCCTCTGACATGTGCTTTTAAATCTATCAAATTTTATAATCTAACGAATAAATGAAATTATTCTCATAAAGGTGTGTCCAATCCGCATCCTCTTGTCTGTTCCCTCACTGAGGTTTCTGCGGCGATGAAGTGCAACAGGTGCTCACAGGTGGGTTCGTGTTGTTGCCCGTCCTCTGGACACCCTCACCGGGCGGCTCTGATTCTGGCCCGGGGTGGCAGTAAAGGAATCCCTTTGAAGAACATCAAGAATCTGGCCGGTGTTCCTCTCATCGGATGGGTCCTGAGAGCTGCCTTGGATTCAGGAGTCGCTGACAGGTAACTACATTTGATCTTTTCTGAATTGTTGAATATGATGGCTTTAATGTGATCTTTTTCAATGTGTATGAAACTGGGAAATAAATGAAATGTTTGTAGTGGATATACGTTTGTGGTCGTATTTAAAGCTCAAAATTAGGCTACAGTTACCATATAGGCTGAATTTTATGCTTGTTCCTGAATTTATTCTTAATATGGAAGCTTGTTTCCTCCACGGAATAAACAATATAAAAGGTAGGCTAATAGCGATTTAAAAAAAAAAAAAAATCTAAATTGTAACTACTTCCAGCAATTGCGAGTTTATTTCTCACAATTCTGACTTTTTTTTTTACTTGTATTTCTGCGAAAAAAATAAGTCGGGGAAAAAAAGCAAATAGGAAACATTTTTTATTTATTTATTTATTTTATTCCGCGGCGAGCTTCCATCTTTTAGCTAAGATTAAAATATAAATTTAGTCTTCGTGTTTTTAATGACTGGTGTTACTATGTGTGGCAGCGTGTGGGTCTCCACAGATCACGATGAAATTGAGCGGGTCGCAAAAGTCTGGGGCGCGAAAGTTCATCGCCGCAGTCCTGAAGTTTCCAAAGATTCTTCCAGCTCTCTGGAGACCATCCAGGAGTTCATCCGACTGAGACCCGGTAAGACAGACCTTCATCATGTTACGCTCATTTTATGCCTCGCAAACATAAAAAATGACTTGCTAACATGAGGTTTTGTATTACAAGTGTGAGAGAGTCTTGAAAAATAGCCTGTTTTCTCATGTATACTAGGCCTATCATTTTCCTGCAGAAGTGTTATGAACTGAGGAGTGTAAAAGTTAAAATAAAAAATAAAAAAAATAAAAAACACGTATTGCACTTCTTGTGTCCTCGTAAACTAAATGGCTTAAAAAACATACAGCGTTGCTAAAAATGCTAAAAGTTTTCTGTGATGGCTAACGTTAGGTAGGTTTAGTGACCGCAAAACCAGTCATAAGGGTCAATTTTTTTAAACTGATCTGGAATCTGAATAAATAAGTTTTCCATTGATGTATGTTTTTTTTAGGATAAGACAATATTTGGCCGAGATATTTGAAAATCTGGAATCTGAGGGTGCAAAAAAATCAAAATATTGAGAAAATCACCTTTAAATTTGCCCAGATGAAGTCCTTAGCAACACATATCCACTCACAAGAATGGATTTTTGATATATTTACAAAATATCTTCATGGAACATGATCTTTAATTAATATTCTAATGATTTTTGGCATAAAAGAAAAATTGATAATGTATTGTTGGCTATTACTACAAATATACCCGTGCGACTTATGTGACCCTGGTTTTGTGGTCCAGGGTCACATGTGATGTATAATGAAGGTGGATGATTTGTGCATGAACACATAGGAATATTAATGTAACGTGGTCAGACAAACAAACCATATTTTGCCATGCACAGTGAACTTTTATAGTAGGCTATATTTAACAATGAAATTCATGTGCTTTTTAAGATTTTTTTTTTTTTTTTTTTTTTTTTTTTGGCATTTAATTTTCCATGTAAATATATGTAATTTTAAATATTTTTAGGAAGCAAAAAGTATTCTAATTTGCAGAGAAAATTATATTTAACAAGGAACATATTGTTGAGATGTTTTATAAGCAGTATGAATTTGTGAACTTAAAGAGGGAGAACTGGAATATAGAGCAATTACAAACAATTAAAAGATGTAAAATATTTAAGCCTTAATTAAAAACCATATAAGACCCAAAAACGCCTTCAGCTTTATTGTATTCATCATTTATTTTCTCTCTTTGTTTCAGAGGTGGACATCGTCTGTCATATTCAGGCTACGTCTCCATGCCTGCACCCTCAACACATCAGAGAAGCCCTGCAGATGATCACCGAACAGGGTTGTGACTATGTGTTTTCAGTGGTGCGCAGACACCAGTTTCGGTGGGAGGAGGTGAACGAGAAAGGTAAAGTCTCATAAAAAACATCTCACAATCTCCAAAAGGAAACAATTGCAGATTTTTGCTTTCTATGAAATGTTTATTTTGTTACTAGGCAAATAAGATGTTTGACACAGTCTTTCATGATCGCTTAAAAGCATATTGTAAAAACAAAAGTAGGTCACATCAATATACTTTGATATCATATTTTGGATCTGTATGGTGCCTAACAATGTCGCTATGATAATAGCAGGAACTACATCCCAAAGTTCACAAGTTTTTCATTGTGATTAGGGAGTAAGAATCCGACTCCTCTGAACATCGATGTGGCGCACAGACCTCGACGCCAAGACTGGTGTGGGGAACTCTATGAAAATGGCTCTTTCTATTTTTTTACGAGAAAAGCCCTGGAAAACAGCCTTGAACAGGTGGGTCATTATCAAAATATGGTGACAAACCTGTCCCTTGAATTCTCAGTCATGGAAATTAGAATAATTTAATATAATAAAATTTAAAATAGCCTAGAAACACCATATAAAGTAATAATGTAAATTTTATTTAACATTTTACACTATTTTATAATACACATTTACATTTTTAAATTATTTTTCAAATGCCTGAAAAGCCCCTTTCCCTGGTACACCAATTATATGACATTTACAGTTATTTATTTCTTTAATTTTTATTGCCTTTTTTATGAGGCTAAGCATTAATCCAAAATCAAAATTAATCCAAATGGCAAAAAAAACAAATAAAAATAATTAATGAGTAATATAAACAATTTGAAAATAATGCTTGTTTTTTCTAACATAAAGTTAGAAAAAAATGAGTAGAAAGTACAATAAAAAGTGGAAACGTTTCATAAATTTTGAAAATACAAAAATTAGTGGAAAAGTACCTCCGGGGTAAAGGTTCAAAGTAAGAAGAGGCACCCAAAATTTTGCGTTTAAATATTTTTATTGTGTTACGTTACATTGAAATTTTCGCATGAAACATTTTCTTTGAAAAAAATTATTTGACATTATAATTTATTGATTTGATAGTTTACTGAGATGATTTTGACACCATCTTAGAAAAAGATTTAATAATCACTGATATCACAACCAGTCCTTTGTGTGTGAAACAAACTAAAAAATAAAGTACAAAACTCAAATGTCAAGATGTTCACAAATACTTCCCGTCAGCTTTAATGGGAGAAAAACATTTTGTAAATTAAGAAATCGACATGACCAATGAAAGCTCATGACCTCAAACGCTCTGCTTCAGATATTTTGATCTGTTCTGTATGTTTTAGTTGGACAAGGTTGCTTACTATGAGATGCTGCCTGAGCACAGCGTTGATATCGACGTGGACATCGACTGGCCTGTCGCTGAGCAGAGAGTTCTGAGGTGGGATATTTCAACAAACTCTGTGGCTGGACAAAACACAATAATGAAGATATAAATGCAGCCCTTTTCTGCAGGTTTGGCTACTTCGGCCAAGAGGAGAAGGCGGCGGTCAGGCTGTTTCTGTGTAATGTGTCTGGCTGTTTGACAAATTGTCAGATTTACACATCGGTTTCGGGGGAGGACCTTGTGGCCATCAATGCTCGAGACGTGGCAGGCATACAGATGCTGCAGAGAGAAGATATAGAGGTACAGTCATGTAGGCTGGCACAAATAATGGGGCAAAGTACCTATACACTGTAATAAAAATTTTCATTTTTAACGGTAAAATTTAAAGGCACATTATGTAAGATATTTGGATTAAAATATCCAGTAACCACTAGAACAGTGTTAAATAAAAATTATGGACCTCCAATACTTAATCAATATAATGCAGAGCAGAGTAGAGCACCGGCACCAGGGACACAAACACGAGAAGTGCTGTTCATTCTAAGTCAAAGTTTATTGAGCTTGCTGTAACTTATATATAGCAAGTCTGGGCATTAGGACAACTCAAAACAAAGGCTAAGTTCATGTATGGGGTCATCATCCAGATCAAAGAAGCATTAAGGAGTGAATAACTCCTTATAGGCATGAATAGAACAGTGTGGATCTTATAGGAAATTACAAGATACGGATTCAGTGTACAAAGGCCTGTAGTCTTAGTCCTGTGTCAAATTTAACTGTTAGATTTTATCATATTTAGTCAACCTTGTACTGTTTTTGTTTAGTCAAGTTTTAGTCAACTAAATGTCTGAGTATTTTAGTCAATGGAAACCTACACATTTTTGTCATACTGTATAATGGTTAAAATGATAAAAATTATTATTTTGCTCAATTTCAATTGCAATGATTGTTGTCGTTTGGGAAATTTATTTTTACATTTCATCAGAAGTTGCTCGTTCACCAATAAGCACAAATCAACAGAATATCAGTTCATGTGCATGGTTTATTTTACATCAACTAGTGTACAGATTTATTAAAGCCTATCAATTATAAGCTAAATAAACACCAAAGACTTTAGGCTTTTAAGCAGAATACCTCAAATGGAGATCGCAAGAATGGTTGCCAGATTTCATGAAGCAAAATGCCATGGCAATGATCCGTTTAACAGAAAAGTTATGATTGGGGGATTTGAGCTCTCGACATCTGGCAACCGCAAACATGAACGCTCACCTAACAGAGTCTTGTACAGCAGTCTGAAATGTTTTGGCTCCTCTTTTTTTTTTTTAACAAAATTAAAATCGTTTTTGGTAAAGTTCTCGGTCTTTTAACTACATTTTAGTCTCGTCTTTTTTCATCAACAATATTGCATGTTGATATAGTCACAGGTATGGTTTAATCGTCATCCATGAACATAATTTCTGCCCGAGTCCTGTTGAATTCTTTTCCACCAGCTGTGAGGTGAAGATGACATCTCCCATGATTCCGTGCTCAAACTCGGCTATGCCTTTGTTTTGTTGTTTTGAATAGGCGAACTCTAGCGGAGAAAAATTACATGTTGTGCCTTTAAGTCCCATAAAGTAAAGTTCTGGCAACCACAGCTGCAATTATTTTCACTTTTTTTCTATAGTGTAGGAACACCTATGAACATACATTCACAATCCATTTTATTTATTCATACATCTATTATTTTCAATAGCATGCAACATTAAGATCAGAAGAACATGTATTAAGAAAGTAAACAAGGGTCATTTTGATTTTCATGTTTCATAACTTTCATTAGGTGATCCTCATATCCAGTGTGAATGAGCCACTGTCCAGGGGTCTCCTGGAGAAAGTGGCCCAGCAAGCCAGATGTGGCCTCAGGATTGGAGAGCAGCAGAAAGGGCTTGAGGTGGAGCAGCTGATGAGAGAGAAAAATCTGCGGTGGGATGAAGTGGCCTTCATGGGTAAGAGTGTCATGTTGATATGCCCTATAAAAAATCCAGTGACCTTTACATGTGAAATTACTAAAACAAATTGGAGCTCCTTTATTAATTAATTATTCCATGTATCATAGGCTGTCAGTTAAAGCTTGGCTCTAGACCATTTTGCAATGTTTTACACTGTAAGATACGCGACTGTCCAAACGAATGGTGTACTGTAAATAAACCTGGAACCACATGCAAAATATACCTTATTTTTATCGAGCAGTCTGTTTTGTTTTCCCTCACAGGTTCAGAAGCTGAAGATGTAGATATCCTGTCTCAGGTGGGGCTGAACGGCATCCCATGTGACGCACCTGTGGCTGATCTCATTGCGGCTAAATACACCTGTCAGAGACCCGCCGGCCATGGAGCCATTCGGGAGTTTGCCGAGTACATTCTGACGTTGGAGAAAAAAAGCAGGTCACAGGTGCACCAGGATCGCATTGACAGGGCTCATTTTTAGAATGTATTCCAGTTTCTAGTTTAAACAGTCATGTCGCTGTGATAACATGACATCGGATCTAATTTCAATAAAACACCTGTGTCTGTAAGCAAAAACACAACTGTGTTCTAGTTTATCTCTTCACTTGATCTTTCTCTCTGTGTATTTACCATTTATTTAAATGCATTACTCATTTACTTTTTGCACATCATTTTATGATTTAACCTTCTGCTGTGTGAAGAGAAATGTCCTCATTTCAGTGTCATCAAGGACAATGTTGTGCAGCAGTAGTTTTTCATTAACTAGTCAAAGGACATCAGGAAGGACACAGCCAAAATTTATCTGTAATGTTTAAGGTGTGGTTCTGTTTATGTATGCATGTAAATTCTACTTTTCAAAAGTTTGGGGTCATTAAGATTTGTTTTAAAGAAACTGATACTCTCAGCAAGGATGCATTAAATTGATGCAAAAAAAAAAAAAAAAAAAACTATTTCAAATAAATGGTGTTCTTCAAACTTTCTGATTTTTTTATAATATATAAAAATATTATAAAATGTTATTTTATGTATATTTTTGTTATTTTCAACAAGCTATTTCAGGGATATTAAAGACTCCTGTAGGTTATAGATATTAAACTGGGACATAACTTTAATTATTCGTGAGAAAAATTACTCTGAATTTACTTTTACTATTTACTTTTTAGTTTTTTGTGTACACAGATTTTGTCTACATTACCTAAATAAATGTTTATATATGAGAATGTAAGCAGTTGGCATGAAATTTCAAACATTCAAATAAAAAATGTAAACACCACACACACACACCACACATGCAGGTTTTATGACTTCATTAATTTCCGCATGATTTGTTCGTACCTTTAATAATTAATTACACCACTATTTAGGTGACCTACTAAAAGCCAAAAGGTTATTAAAAATAGCAAGACGAAGTCTGAGCATTAAAACACGCAACTAAGCTTATTCAATAAACCCCACTCGGTTTTATAATAGTTTGACTCCTGCTTTACGTTATCTCCTGGCTGCCTTTAAAGCAAATCACTTCACTCAGCGGCCATCTTTGAAATGCCTCGGGCAGCTATTTCAGTCATGTAAGTACAGCTCCTATTTCTTTGAACGGGAAATCAAATTCTCCAAAGCGGTTCACCAAGCTTAAGATTAAATTTCATATTTGAAATCACCTGTAATGAAATCCACTGGAGGTGAGTTGCAGTAAGAACCCATGTGCAGTTTATTTAACCAAAATGTGTACCAAATACAAAAGAAAGACTTGATAAAACTATGAACATAAACAAAACTTGAACATAAACCTGGACTTGACATGGACAAAGCTAGACCAAGGAACAGTGTAATGATTAACAAGGAACCAATGAGAAAACAGGACACATAACCAGAACAGAACCTGACACATAAGACTTGGGAAGCACAAGACATGATCACATTATGGGAACAGGGAATCACATGACAAACAGGAAGCAGGAAACATGATTAAGGCAAAATTACAAAATAAAACATGAAAACAAAAACTTGAACCAAAACCAACGTGACATATCCACCCCTCAAAAAGGGTGGCTCCAGATGCCCTAATAGCACTCCCACCCAAAACACAAACAAAGTGTCCAGGAGGGTGGAGGAGATGAAGCAGACCAGGGGGAGGAATGGAGGGCCCGGATCATGGGGCAATGGTGGGCCTGGGCCATAGAGCACTGGCGGAACATGAAAGGCCTCTGTGGCCGTGGCCATGGCATGGGGCACAGTAAATTCGCCACTGGAAGGGCTGTAGTGGTCGCCTACGCCTCTGGAAGGGCTGTAGAGGTCGCTGCTGCCTCTGGGGGAGTGTGTGCAGCCCAAACACACAGGATGGCGGTTGCAATCACAGACAGGACACTCCGACGTGGCAGCCATGATTGCTAGAGACTCTGGCGTGACAGCCATGAAGGCTGGAGACTCTTGCTACGTCCGAAATCGAATACTACTCTACTATATAGTACGCGAAAAACAGTATGCGAACAGAGTAGTATGTCCAAATTCATAGTATTCGAAAAACAGTAGGCGAAAAGTACCCGGATAACTTACTACTTCCGGCGAGATTCTGAAGTGCGCATAAGATGGACACTTTACTATCCCATGAGGCCACGAGAGAGGATTTGTGGATGGAGTTGAATGGATGTAACTGACGCTGGTAGGTCATGTGATGGTAAAAACATAGCGGATGTAGTACGTCCGAATTCATTCATACTACACGCATTCGTACTATATAGAACGTACTTTTTCAACGTTCGTGAAGTAAATTTAAATTCAAATGTAGAACCTACTCTACAATACGCGATTTCGGACGCAGCCTCCAGCCATGACAGCTGGAGACTCTGGCGTGACGGCCGTGATGGCTGGAGGCTCTGGCATGGCGGCCTTGGCGTTTACTGTAGGAGTGTCAGGTTCCTAATCATCCACTCCTACAGCAAATGATGAACCGCTCAATAGAAGGGCAAAGTCCATATACTGAGCCAGATTCCAGTGAGGACTATGGTTAGGCATTAAATAAGCCAGGTGCTCATTTAATTCAAAACGGAAAATGTATATTCCCCTTCCCTGTTTGCATCCCTGACCATTACAAACTTGATTTTCGGTTAGGGTTAGGTTTTTAACACACACACACACACACATAAAAAGTGGTGTCACATGACAAATAATACACAAAATGTTACTTCTGTACTTCTGAATAAATCAAGCTAATTAATGTCATAAAATCACAAGTCTGTTTTAAATTCATGGTCAGAAGCTGTCCTAGGCTAAATAACAAATATGACTTGTTAATAAAATAATTTTATACAAATTATTAATATGTAGTATAATTTTATCTCTTATATTTAGAATTGTTATGGTTTAGGTCACAGTAGCATCTGTCTCTAAAAAAAAAAAAAAAAAAACAGCAGCGATTTGATGTTTTTGACTGATTTGATGTTATTGAACTCTGAAACCAGAGTTTTGGGTTTGAATGACCTGAAGACTGCATTCTTGTCCACGTCAAACCACGACTTGCCTGACTACATGCAATTGCATGTAACAGTTTTATATGACAAAGTTAATGGCTTTGGACGCAGTGCAGCTCATTTGTTCTGTATGCAAAATTTTAGGCGTCATAAAATGTTCAGTCTTTGCATATAGAACAATCTTTAACGATTGTTCTATATGCAAAGACTGAACCTTTTATGATGCCTAAAATTTTGCATACAGAACAAATGAGCTGCACTGCGTCCAAAGCCATTAACTTTGTCATATAAAACTGTTACATGCAATCCTGTCGGACAGGTTGCTCCAGTTCGCTGTAGTCTTTGTGGTCTGATCTTTCCTAATTTAATAAAAGGCCTATTATTTGTACTATAGCGATCATTAATCCGTACAGACCAGACACTATGGTTTAAAACGCATGTGATTCTCGGATTAATTGCAAAGTTTGACCATCATACAATGAAAGTTTATTATTTGTTGCTTATGTCTAGGTGAACTAAACAATTGAGAAAGAAAACCGGATTATTTAAAAAAAATTTCCTGTGAAAACATTTTCTTCATGCCTTAAAATAGGTTGAATGTAACTCTACACCCTTGCCTGATTTAATTTACACGGATCATTCGTTTTGACTGCTCTCTCACTGAATCACCTGAAGCGATTTCTTAGTAAAATAGACAGTATCGAGAGAAAAAGCAGCTCTGTTTTTCAGCCGCTTTCCTCTGTGAATGTGCGCTAAATGCAAATTCTTTGCTTTTTGGAGTTTTCAGATTTAAAAACGTTTAAAACGTCTAGAGCTACACTCGTTCTGCGGTACCGTTGCTCTCAGTGATGGTCCGAAAGGTGCGTAACAGTTAGGCTATTATGCTTATTTAACTTTATAATGTTAAATAAAAAACCCTTTGTGCGTACCGTCAGATGAAAACCGCTTTGCAGTTCTTTGTTCAATTCGCACCATCAGAATGTACCAAATGAAAAGTTGGCCTCAAACTTTCATTTTCCATTTCTTTGGAAAATGGAATATCCAAAGAAATCCAAAATATCCATTTTCCATGGATAATTGTCACAGTTTAATTTTCGATTCTACAAGTTTGGGTTGTTGCTTCCGATTTTGAACAAACCGACTCATTATTCTGATTTTCCATGTAGGCTATATAATTAGCGCTCGCGGTTGGATTGTACCGGTACCATGGAGCGGGTGTGTGTGTTCAGAGCGCTGTAGTGTTATATACAGGCCTATGGCACGGTACTGGTACTCCATGGTACTGGTACTACACTCCATTGTACTGGTACGATCCAACCACGAGCGCAAATTATATACATGGAAAATCAGAATAATGAGTCTTTGTTCAAAAATCAGACTCAGATGCAACAACCCAATCTTGTAGAATCGAAAATTAAACTGAGTGACAATTATCCATTTGTGAATTATTCTAAAGGAAAATGAAAGTTTGAGGCCAACTATTCATTTGGTTCATTTTGATGGTGCGAATTGAACAAAGATGCAATAAATGAACATCCTTGAATGAGTGCGGTTTTCTAGTGTATTTACTTGAAGTTCTCAGGTAATATCTATGGTTTGATCCATTCCAGAGGCGGCCAAAATCAGAATTTAAAATGGAATGAATAGCTCTCTCAGAACTTGACGTGCGACGCCTCACTGACTGACATATGCACATGAATCACAGTCACACGCACACGTTCAGAGCAATATTGTTTTAGCTATGTTTTATAGTATTAAAATATTTCAAAGGACAAAAACATGAACTTTATTGGCTTTACTTCAATTCAGCTGTCACTTTGGTGCGAGGCCCTATGCGCTCGCACACTTGGCACAGCCCTTGCGACGGTTCTGTCGGACACATAACAGTAATTAATATGATTAGCCTGACTACGTTATCAAACAGCTAATAATGTGTTGCTAATGTTACACAAACCATGTTCCCGTTCTTCATCTCAGAGTCAGACAGCTGCCTTCTAACAATCAGTATCCTTACAAACGCTTTGAACGCTTTGTTGACTTATGAATTTGCACATGGTTTGTCTTAAAGCATATTAAAAACACCACATTAAAAACTTGATTTTCACCACAGGGGGTCTTTAAAAAAGCTAAATTAAATTGAGCTAAATCAGCCAAATTAAGTTTATTTTTAAATTTAATGATGTGCATAGGTTTCTGTGATGGTTAGGTTTAGGAGTAGGACATAAAACAATGTTGCATAAAACAATGACCTCACTCGTACGAATTTGTATGTTTTTTGCTAAATCGTACGTATTTTACTAGTTGCCAAATTCATATGAATTCGTACGAATGACTTACCCACCTCGTAAAATACATACGAATTGGTCGTGAGATAGTTTTGAATCAAACACGCCTAATTTATTTTCTAAAAATAAGGGAAACATTTGATATTTGTACTGTTGTCACTGTAAAAAATTGTCCTGTGAATTTACAGGCAATTACTGGCAAAAAAGTTGCCAATACTTCACTGTTAATTTTGCAGTTCTTTACCGTAATCTACATTCCAGTATGTTGCTGTAAAAATACCATGCACTCAATTAAAACTCATCAACTAATTTCATTTGCAGAAATCGACTGCCTTAAATTTTCTGACTGCCATTTAAATTCATAAACTTACATTTATAACTATATAAGCATGTTATTCACTTGAACTTATTTCATTTGAGTCCACTAAAAAAAGAAATAACCAAATTAAACAAAATCATTAAAACTAGAAACATCATGTCAGATATAATCTCTTATATAAACAGTACATGTGCAATTACAATTAGCTAAGAGATAAAGCAACATGCCGCATAACATCAGTGTTTCTGGATCGTCACTGACTGAAGCACAGGCTCTACTCTTCTGCACAATGGTGACACACAAAACTCAGACAACAGAAACACTTTAAATCCCAACAAAACATTAAACACCAACATTTAGTGCAAAAACACATAAAATACCACTTCAATTCAACATTTACTCTGATCAATTATTGAGTTGTATTAACTTTCACTAATACTTCAGTGAAATTAACTTGTTTCATTTAATGAATTTGACTGTTACGTTTTACAGTACATTGCTGTTTTTTCATGATTTTATAGAAAACTAAATTATTGTTTTTCTACAGTTTGTTGCTGTAAAATTAATTTACAGTTTGTTACTGTAGAAAAGTGTTTCACTATGCGTGTTTATTCATCTTACACCTTTAACCCTTTAAACCCCATAACAAATCCCCTAGTGTTTAATGAACACTTATATGTGTCCACACTACAGAGTGTTAGAGTAACACTGAAGCACTGTTGAAGTTAATGAGATAATTAAGTGATTAATTAAGTGATGATTGAGAATTAGTGACAAACACCTGCTGTTAACAAGCAGAATCACTGAAGGAAAAGAAACAAGAACAGAAAAAAGACAATCAGATGAAACTAAAGATAAAAGAAGACATTAAATCGCTCAATATCTCAGCAGAGTTAAACAACAAAAATAATATTACCAGCTTCACTTATTACTAACCAGATTGACTTTATTTCTGTCAGACGTCTACAGAAGTTCTTACTGAGAATCATGTTACCATGATAGAAGTCAGTGCTCGCTTTAGTTGTGCTCTTGACACTTGACTTGTAATGTTAAAAACACACTTGTTATGGCATGAGCTAAGAGAAAAAGTGGCTGTTAATTATGTTTTGGTTATGATGTGATTGTTATGTAACGCTTAATTCACTGAATTTATCCAGTGTCTAATCCATTATCAGAAATGTGTGCTGTGCTGAGCAATCAGTTAAGGATTTTTAAACTCATCATTTACAAAAAAAAATGTTTAATCGACGGCATCACTTAGATTCACACAGACATCAAGAATCATCATATGAATCTCAACAACGGTGACAATCAACAAAAAAGACAAACAGATCAAACAGTAAGAATTAAAGAAAATAACCAGGCAATTCAGCTGCATAATTTATTCATGCCACAATGCATGCTGGGAGTCATGGATAATTTTAGTACTATGGTACCCAGCATGCATTGCAGCATGAAGCTTTTGATTGTCACCATTGTTGTGATTCATACGCCAATTTTTGATGTCTGTGTGATTCTTTCAGTAGTTCAAAATGTTTTGAGCATAAACTGTATTTGAAAATCCTTCATATTTTCAGGTTGTAGCAGTACTGATTATCTTATGTGTAGAATCACAGGCAAACTATAAAACATCACCTACTTAATAATAGATTAGACTCTAATGAGATCAATATCAGGCCATAAAACAATGATTGCAAGCATTAATAATGAACAAACATCATCTGATCATAGTTTCCTTCTTTGCCATAACAAATGCGTTTTAAAAACACATTAACAGCAGCCAAAAAAAAAAAAACTAATGTGACGTAATCAAGGGTCAAGAGCACAACTAAAGCAAACGCTGACCTCCATCATGGTAACATCAAACGAAACAATAAAACAACATCTAAACCTCTGTTAATTCTCAATAAGAACTTCTGTAGACATCTGACAGAAATAAAGTCAGTCTGGTTAGTAATAAGTGAAGCTGGTAATGCTGTTTGTGGAGTTGTTTAATCAGATCTTGAGAGATTTAATGTCTTCTTTTATCTTCAGTTGATTTCATCTTCTTTTCTGTTGTTGTTGTTTCTCTTTCCTTCATTGATTCTGCTTGTGAACAGCAGGTGTTCATCAGTGTCTGAATTCAAACACGTGTTTTCAATCACTCTCTCAAGTGGACTATATTAGTGAACTAATGTAGGGAATAGTGAATGAGGGTATAGGGTGTGATTTGGAACACAGCATCAGAGTGTCGACTTTGAGCGATGTTAATTCACAGTATATTGCTGTAGGCTACTTTCTCGAAAATGTCACGTTACCCAGATTGCATTGTTTTCTACGGTATATTACTGTTTTAATGGAAAACAGCATGTTACTGTAGAAATTTGGCCATTTTTTACAGTGTGTGTTAAATAATTTCTTATTTCTTGGGCTTCACTTTTTGACTTTCTATGTGTCTTGGGATTTTTCCATTGTGCACATCATGTACCTACCTAGACAAAACAAGAAGTAGTAGTCCTTGGACACACTGACACTCTCACACACAACAGAATGACCTTAGACCTTTTAACAGCCAAGGCAGGAGGAGTTTGTAAAATGTTGAATCAGTCATGCTGTTTTTCAATTCCAGATTACTACAACAATATTTTTGACTTGATAAATCACATGAAAACCTTAATTGTTGATCCACCTGAAGCATATGACTGGGGTAAAGGGATGAGACAATGGTTCTCTAACTGGGCGACGTACCTCAATTTGTTGTTTCCTGTTGTACTGAAGAGTTTACTGCTTTTATGTTTGGCTCCATGAGTATTACAATCCTTACAGTTAATGATTAAGACAAGACATATGCAAGACATAAATGATTTAAAGCGGTCATTGTTAAATAATTTCTTCTTTCTTGGGCTTCACTTTTTGACTTTCTTTGTGTCTTGGGATTTTTCCATTGTGCACATCATGTACCTACCTAGACAAAACAAGAAGTAGTAGTCCTTGGACACACTGACACTTTCACACACAACCAGAAGTTGAAGACACACACACATTTACGCACATACATTTCTTATTTGTTATTGTATTTCTTGAAATGCCATACATGGTAAGGTTTGGTTCTTAAGTCGTATGATTGGATGCTCAAGCCATCCTGGAGATTGTTGTTTGACCTATGTCTATAAATATGACCCTTCTTCCTAAATAAATCTGAGAATGTTTTGTACGACACTTGATCTGTGTCTGCTTGGTAATTCTCCCGAGATCTCGCGCTGCTGCTGCCACACATCACAGGAGTTGAGGCGCTTGTTTCTAAACTGATGACAAATATTCTAGCTATGATTGAGATTTTAATCTAACGGTGTCACCAGGAACAGGGTGGGCAAACATTGGTTTAAAGAGTGTAAAAACCTTGTGATGTCTGGGTAAATCAATATAATAAGTTTTTATGCTGTTTGAGTGCAAACATGGATATCCATTTTGTAGCTGATGAACACTTTCCTATACGGTATTTCTAATCTAAAGTTAAATTCATACATTATAAAACGCAGAGTTACAATAACTCATTTCAACTGAGCAAATGGATTGACTCAATCCATTTAAGTTTAGAAACCAATACTTATGAGTACTGAGTACTGTGCTGCTGAAGTGGAGATTTGACTCAGGAAAAAACTAATTTTGAGAAAATGGCTTTTAAAAAACAACTACATGTTTTTAAGTTTACCAAACCTTTTGAGTCTCAAAGACTAAGAAATGCAATTTTATCCAACAAAATTTCCTAACTCCCAACTAGTCAAACACGGTTGTCTGAACAAAGATCTTCATATTGCTGAAATGTTAAGAGTTTGTGAGTTCCCAGCATGCATTGCAGCTTGAATGTTTACTATTATAGGATTATAGGTTTGCTGTTTGCTGACTTCATTAAAAAAAAAAAAATGTCATTATTGTTAGTTATTTGTTGTGTTGTGATGTAAAGAGCTCATCGTTGATTGCCACGTTTTTGAGGTTAGTGTGTCAAGCGTTCAGTAATATTTGAGTGAAATGTTTCATTGAATAAATTTGAGTGGTTTTTACAGTTTAGTCTTGGCTGGACAGACATTTTTAGGGCAGAAAAAATAATAAAATAATAATATCAGTTCCAGTGTTTGAATATGGTCTGCAATGATAACTGTGAGTACTGTTATCACTGGCAGTAACCCCATGTCCAATTGCGTGCGAATGTTGCTGCTTTATTATAAGGCGTGTAAAGTACAGTTTCATTTACATTAGTAATTAGCTAACAACCAAATGTTAATCGGAAAAGAGATGAGCCCATAAAATTGGATGCCACATGTTGACTTTGAAAGTTTGATCCACAATAATTGAAACTGTATTTAAACAGATGCTTGAGCTTCAAAATTATCTGCACATCCCTGTCACCCCACCCAATGTAAAATTCTGTTTGTTTGTTTTGGTTGGACTTTAACCTCAACAGGCATTTGGTTTTCTGATATGATTTATGTTTAATACACTATAAAAAGTGTCAAATAGTAGACTTATGGCAGTACACTGCAAAAAAAAAATCTTACTTGATATTTGTGTCTTTTTTGTCTACATGTTTTTTTTTGTTTTTTTTTCAGTATAAAAATCTAAACATTCTTAAATCAATATACTTGAAGGGGTGTTCTCCCTCAGCCGAAATCGCATCCAGAGGGGTTCGATTGTTCTTCCGCGGTAGAAATCGCGTTCCGGGGGGGGCAGAAATGGGAACGCGGGGGCACCGCGATGCGACCGCCAAGGGCACTTTCACTTTCGCGATCAAAGGGGCAGGGGCTCAAGCCTTGTGCACGCCACTGTTCTGAAGTTACGAAATTAACGTTAGAATAATGACACTTACATATAGCCTGACAACATCATAACTTTGACATTGACTTAAACTGCAATTCATCGACTGGCCGCTAGGGACAGGCTCCAAAAGACAGCAGAATCTCATTGACCCCCATGTTAAAATGGCCAACTTTACAGCAGAAAAAAAAACACGTTTACAGCCTGGTTCAAATTGTGGTTTTGGTCTATACTGCTAATTTTGCCCTTCATGAGAACTCATCCGTTTAAATTATATTAAGCCTTAAAGTTCTGCATAATTAAGGGCGTGGTCACTTGAGTGACAGGTGGATTGTGCTGCTGTCTGTGAGCCGTCACTTTACCTCAGCTAATTCCAGCCGCTGAATTTGGCATTTCTGCCATGTTTGTGCTTTTTTTTCGGGATTATTTTATACAATTATAAAATAATATGACTTGCTGCGTTAGTTTACAACATAAACTGCTCAGATTGCGTAATTTCTTGAAGAACGATGATGAAGAGCAGGTCATTCAGAAGAAATGTGATGCAAACAATGGACAATGTATCAATATTTCACGGATTTAACGCTTTTGTGGACAAAAAGTACTGTTGTTTGTTTTTCAATGGACGCTCATGGACATTTTACCCAAGTGCGACAGATTGTATTCATCTCGCGATCGCTATTTCATTACAAAGGTATGAATTCCCTTTATGATTTTGCCTGTTGTCATTTTCACACCCGACACAAATTACAATATTACTGTTGCTGGAGCATCTATATCGTAAAAAAGACACCGTAGATTGACAGTAAACCTTTAGAACTTTCTAATGATATAACTTATCTTTATTAATATTATAGATAGATAGCTCCTTTGCCTGCTTACATGATCACGTCGTGCTAGGTGGGAGTGGTTTCAGCAACCTCAGCTACAACCACGTCCCGCCTCTTTGCCCATTTTCAGTTATCCGAGAGTGACGTGCATTTTCGCTTCAAAAATGCTCTTCAGAAATTTACGGGTAATGTCACGGACACTACGTCCATATTTTTTTTACAGTGTATGTTCAAAACGCACGTCTTTCAAAATAAAAGTCTCGCATAAAAAACTGTTTTTTCTTTTAACTTTGTTTTTGCAGTGTAGCAAGTTTTAGGCCAGCTTCCATGGGAACCCATTTTTTCATAATAAAAAGGCCGTTTTGTATCTCACAATGGTGAATTTATTTCTAATAATTGTGCCTTTGTATAACTGTAGCTTCTCACATCTTCATTTCTCACGAAAAGGTCTAATGTTTTATATATGATGGCATCAATAAATTCCTTCTCATATACTCTAACTGAACTGATCTATATTGGCACTATCAATAAAATGAACTTTGACTGCGCTTTGTTGGGCGTTTTTGTCCTGAAGTCATCTGTGGCACAATGCCCTGTAAAGACGTTGGTGTGGCACTTCTAAATAGTTTGCTGATAATATGGCCTTGCGTGTTCAAAATTCAACAAAAGCCAGTGATCTGTACACTGTAAAAATAACTGTTGATTCAACTTTAAAAAAAAAAAAAAGTTACCTGGTTGCCTTAAAATTTTGAGTTAATTGAAATTAAAAATTTGAGTTAATACAATGAAGGCGATTGGTTTAATCAACAGAAACTCAAAATTATGTTATCTGAACCAAATTAAATATGGAAGTTGTTTTGAAAAAAGAAAAAATGTTCATGATAAATCATGAAAATAATTTTTACAGTGTAATAACTATTTACATGTAATCTTAAATACATTAGATTCAGTGGTGTAACTTTGTTTTAAAAAGTGTGTGGGACATAAAGTCATGTTTAACGTAACTTACATCTACTATAATACAATATATTGTTAGTCCCAAAATTGACCTTTCGCATAAAGCCGCCCCCTTTAGTTACTGTTGCTTTGTCAGACAAGCCATGGCGCTCTCATGCCACACATATGTTCTCACAGAATGAAAAATACATCTCAGAGCAAAGAGGACTGACAACATGTCGACAGACAAGACAGAGCAGGTTACTTTTGGTATGAAACAAAGTCTCAGCAAATTTTGTAATTTTAGTCAACTGGAGATGTTTCATGTGTATTAGGTGCATCCATGCTGCAAGGTGTTTCAAAAAGTGGTAGGGACAATATCAACCCTGGTGAAAAGAGGTGGGGACGTGTCCCACCCAAAAATTACGCCTATGATTAGATTCCAAAAAATTAAGTACTTGTAATTAGATTGTATTACATTTTAAAATAATTTTAATGAGACTACAGTTACTTTTCTACGTGTAATTCTCACAATGGCAGTACATTATTCATGATTCATTGATTCTACTTCTTCGCTATATTTTAAATGTTCCTTTCTATAAAAGTCTACTGCTTGTATACGTTCAGAAGGCCTTTGAAGTTTGTGGAATTGCACACACAGACCAGCCACTATCATGTGACTATCATATGAGTATCATATCATATAACTGAAAACTCAGAGCATTTGATCACTGCATTTACAGAAATCATTTCACATTTAAGTTAGGTCAATAATAAAATAAAGCCAATAATAAATAATAATAAAAAGTTCACAGTTCTCTGATGACAGTTAAGGGGGACAGGTGAACAAATGTTTTATTTTGGTTGTTTTTATTTTAAAATGATTGATTATAATTATTATTTATTAATTATGATTTAATTACTTAATAGCTTTTCAATAAACTCACAAACCCCTGCTGTCTGGGAAACCCTGACATAATGTAATATTTAATGCTTTTGCTCTTTCTTTTTATTTTTATCTCAATATGGTACAAGTAATAAAAAAGTAGTCAGAATACATTACCTAAAATAAGTAATCTAGATCACTTTTTTTTTTTTTTTTTTACAATTACTAACTATAAATGTTATATGCACTTTGTGGGTGTGTGGGAGGAGGTTGCAATGGTTAGGGTGGAGCACTTGTCACTTTAAATTATAGCGTGCCCTTCTTTCCAGCCCCTTTGCTAGATGCAAGCACACCTGTGATCACATCTCCAGCCTCTTAAATCAAAAAAAAAAATAGTCTGATAAAATGTCTGCTAAATTTGAACTTTGTCCTGGAAGAAAAATCGGGGGCTCCAACCCCTGTTTTATCATCGCTGAGATTGGACAGAACCATCAAGGAGACATAGAAATCGCCAAAAAAATGATCCGAATGGCCAAGGTAAAGTACTGCTTTATCAGATGTGAAGTCTGATACCGCGTTGATGCCGGTTCTTTTCATGTTTCAAACCAAGGGGGAGGGGGGAGCAGTGAGATATATAGATGTCAATGTTAGCACGAGCAGGGGAAGCCCCAAAACCACAGTTCGCATATAAAAAATTACAAATTAAAAGACCAATTTAAGTTAGAAACTAATTTTTTTTATATATTAATGATTTTACCTGTATTTTCTTAACAGAAGAAATGACCTGGAAACAGGACACAGAAACAGGGCTGTTCACACAGAATGTGTTTTTCCATTTCACTGTGCTATACTTTTCCATTGTTTTTCAACGTAAATGTGTGCAAGACGGAAGTCTTTAACCGCTTTGCTAACGTCATTTGCAGCGTTCTAAAACTCATTTTTCATTCAAAAAGTCCTGTTTATTGTCAACCAAATCCACTTCTACTTCCCCTTTTATCTCCATTCAGGACTGTGGAGCCGATTGTGCCAAGTTTCAAAAGAGCGAGATCGAACACAGATTCACCAAGCAGGCTCTGGAGCGTGCCTATACGTCCCCTCACGCCTGGGGCCCGACCTACGGAGCTCATAAGCACCATCTGGAGTTCAGTCACCAGCAGTACAGAGAGCTGCAACAGTACGCCAATGAAGTTGGCATCTTCTTTACTGCATCAGGGATGGATGAGGTGAACAAATGAAAGAGGGTCCCAACGGTTATAGCAAGAGAATATATGCATGTTACCATGAATTTTGATTTGCAAATGTCCCTCAGAGACCCAGTAAATTGAAATGTATCTCATAACTTTTCCTCTCCCTACCTCAATCAGATGGCTGTAGAATTTCTTCATGAAATCAATGTGCCGTTTTTCAAAGTTGCCTCAGCTGACACCAACAATATCCCTTACCTGGAGAAAACCGCCAAAAAAGGTAAAACTCAGTGACGTTGACACTCATTTCAAATGAAAAGTCCAGAAGCTGTTGTTACACAAATTTAAGAGAGTTGTTGCTGAAAACTGTTGACGGAGGTCTGTCATATTCACTGCCAAGGTCACAATGTTCCTCTATTTACATAACATTCCAGACACTATCCACAGTGACTCACAAATGAGAACTGAATCTGAGTAGCTTCTCTTGTGCACTTGAAATCAGTTATTCTGGAGCACCTGGGCAATTACGTATAGACAGTTCTGATTGGCCAGAAAGCAGAGCGAATGAAACCTAGAAATCCTGGTGTGGATTTTTTGGAGTTTAATGTTGGACTGGCTGTGTGAACTCATCTTAATGTGTTAATGACTAAAAAGTTGACCTTATTTTCTCCCAGAAGCAGCCATTTCTTGAAGCTAATATTTTGGCGTATTTGTGTAGGTCGTCCCATGGTGATTTCTAGTGGAATGCAGTCTATGGAGACCATGCGTTGTGTTTACCAAACCGTCAAGAAGCACAATCCCAATTTCACGTTCCTGCAGTGCACCAGCGCTTATCCACTGCCAATAGAGCACGTCAACCTCAGCCTGATCCCTGTAAGACACAAATAGCTTTAATCTAATCTTCATAATATTCATAAAATACTGAAGAAAATGTTTACATTTTTAGTAGTAGCAGAGTAGTTTGAAATCTTTCTGTTTCTCTTTTCCTATGCAGGAGTTCCAGAAGGAGTTTCCAGACATTCCCATAGGCTATTCTGGACATGAGACGGGCATCCATGTGTCTGTTGCTGCTGTGGCACTTGGGGCAAAGGTCCTGGAGCGTCATGTGACCCTGGATAAGAGCTGGAAAGGCAGTGACCACGCAGCATCTCTGGAGCCGGCAGAGCTGGCGGAGCTGGTGAAAGCAATCAGGACGGTTGAGATGGCAATGGGCTCGCCAATCAAACAGATGCTGCCCTGTGAGGCTTCCTGTCACAGCAAGGTCAGATATAATGGTCATTCTTTGTTTAAAATCAATAGGTAGCTTTTGCCCAATTCTTTATCTCCTTTCTTGCAGTTGGGGAAGTCAGTGGTGGCTCGGAAACCATTGCAGAAGGGTCAGACATTAACTCTCGACATGCTGACAGTAAAAGTGGCCTGAACCACACGGCATGAGACCAGAGAACATCTTCAAACTGGTTGGCAAGAAAATCACTGTGGACCTGGAGAAAGATGCCACCATTACTGATGCCATAATAAAAGACTGATGATCAGACACACAAAAACTAAAGGAGCAATGAATCTTATCTTATACTTTTATACATTTTTAAATAATCTATCTAGAATATATAATGGTAAAATATATAAAATCAGTCATTATTAAATCAAAGACATTTTTATTACATTCTTATTGTTGTGACATCAAAAATATGTAAATATGACGTCTTGTATTGATTTTGCATATGCCTGTCATGTCATAAATTTACTCCTTACTGTAACCTGTCTCATATTGTAAATGTGGTGAAAAAACTCTTTATCAAGTAAATATCTTTCTCTCAAATTATTTCAGCTCAACTTTGATTATGGGTCTTTGTTCATATTGGTTCCTCAAGCTGTATTCCCCGAAAGCACAATGTTTTGGCCTAGAATTAATTGAAACCACAGAGAATGCCTAATGAAATGTGGAATTATACTTGATGTGTATGTAAATGTGTTTATTGTGCATTGGAAACATGACACATATTTTATTTTTGTTTTACACAAAATAAATATCGTACAAGGAGATTTAAGTGGCCATGGTTATTTGGACCTGACAACATAATAAGTTATTCTACTGTGAGAAGAATGTATGCTGGATTTGAATACTCGTACCTCACCCCGGACTCGACGCAACTAAATTAACATAATGTCTTTGTATGTTTTTTTAAAGTTAATAAATACATAAAAATAAAAAGTGCACCTGGCGCCATTTTGAGTTTCAGTTAGGATGACTAAAACAGCGGGTATGCGCGTGACGTCACCGTTGGCCGTTAGACTTGAAAAAGACTTGAGTGGCAGTAAAAAAATAAATAAATAAATAAAAAAGACTTGAGTGGCAGCATTAGTTTGCAGCGTAAAAACACAAAACACATCCAAAACGGGAAAGAGATTTGCGATTGACTGTACAAATAGCCTTGACGCAAAATCTGAGGTATATTTTTTACAGACTGTGACAGAAAAAAATGGATCGCTGCAATTCACAGAAACAACTGGACTCCAGGCAGAGTAACATAGATTTGCAGTTATAATTTTGTGTAAAATTTGGGATTTGGGGGTAAAATCATATCCTATAAATTGTATGTTATATATTATGTTGACAACTCATCAATTAAAAATTTACCATCTTATATTCTGCATAATGGGGTGTTTTTAAATAAACACTGACAAAAACTATACGAGCTTTAGGGCTGGACGATATGACAACATATATATAACATTGATATAAGTGATGACTCCGATTTAAACCTACCTATTTTGTATTTCTATAAAGCGATTTGCTCTATGTATTTCCCCGGCGGAGAAATCAGGCACATATAAATGTCAGGAAACACGAATCCTGGTTGCATGTCAATATCCATGGATTAGTTTTCTTTGACACGCTATAAGGAACACTTTCGAGCCCAACCATTAGTGTAATCGTTTGTTTTACTCGCGTTTTCGCAGTTTCCCCTATTAAATCCAGTCATGCAACAGGTTCTTTTGCCACTCAGTCCAGTTATCGCTCTTTGAATTTTTTCGCTTCAAAAATGCTCTTCAGAAATTTACGGGTAATGTCACGGACACTACGTCCATATTTTTTTTTACAGTGTATGTTCAAAACGCACGTCTTTCAAAATAAAAGTCTTGCATAAAAAACTGTTTTTTCTTTTAACTTTGTTTTTGCAGTGTAGCAAGTTTTAGGCCAGCTTCCATGGGAACCCATTTTTTCATAATAAAAAGGCCGTTTTGTATCTCACAATGGTGAATTTATTTCTAATAATTGTGCCTTTGTATAACTGTAGCTTCTCACATCTTCATTTCTCACGAAAAGGTCTAATGTTTTATATATGATGGCATCAATAAATTCCTTCTCATATACTCTAATCTGAACTGATCTATATTGGCACTATCAATAAAATGAACTTTGACTGCGCTTTGTTGGGTGTTTTTTGTCCTGAAGTCATCTGTGGCACAATGCCCTGTAAAGACGTTGGTGTGGCACTTCTAAATAGTTTGCTGATAATATGGCCTTGCGTGTTTAAAATTCAACAAAAGCCAGTGATCTGTACACTGTAAAAATAACTGTTGATTCAACTTAAAAAAAAAAATAAGTTACCTGGTTGCCTTAAAATTTTGAGTTCATTGAAATTAATAATTTGAGGCGATTGGTTTAATCAACAGAAACTCAAAATTATGTTATCTGAACCAAATTAAATATGGAAGTTGTTTTGAAAAAAAAAATGTTCATGATAAATCATGAAAATAATTTTTACAGTGTAATAACTATTTACATGTAATCTTAAATACATTAGATTCAGTGGTGTAACTTTGTTTTAAAAAGTGTGTGGGACATAAAGTCATGTTTAACGTAACTTACATCTACTATAATACAATATATTGTTAGTCCCAAAATTGACCTTTCGCATAAAGCCGCCCCCTTTAGTTACTGTTGCTTTGTCAGACAAGCCATGGCGCTCTCATGCCACACATATGTTCTCACAGAATGAAAAATACATCTCAGAGCAAAGAGGACTGACAATTTTTAAGTCTCAGTTAGGATGACTAAAACAGCGGGTATGCACGTGACGTCACCGTTGGCCGTTAGACTTGAAAAAGACTTGAGTGGCAGTAAAAAAATAAATAAATAAAAAAGACTTGAGTGGCAGCATTAGCTTTCAGCGTGAATGCCGCTAAAAACACAAAACACATCCAAAACGGGAAAGAGATTTGCGATTGACTGTACAAATAGCCTTAACGCAAAATCTGAGGTATTTTTTTTACAGACTGCCGAAACCTATACAGAAAAAATGGATCGCTGCAATTCACAGAAACAACTGGACTCCAGGCAGAGAAACATGGATTTGCAGTTATAATTTTGGATTTGGGGGTAAAATCATACCCTATAAATTGTATGTTATATATTATGTTGACAACTCATCAATTAAATATTTACCATCTTATATTCTGCATAATGGGGTGTTTTTAAATAAACACTGACAAAAACTATACGAGTTTTAGGGCTGGACTACATGACAATATATATAACATTGATATAAGTGATGACTCCGATTTAAACCTACCTATATTGTATTTCTATAAAGCGTTCACAGGCGATTTGCTCTATGTATTTCCCCGGCGGAGAAATCAGGCACATATAAATGTCAGGAAACGGTTTCGAATCGCTTGAAACACAGCACGGTGGTGACACCTGCTGGTCAAAACTATGTAAATCCAATGAGAACACAGACCTTTCACAAACCACGTTCTTATGAGTAAAATGTCTCTGAAGTATATTCCCATTCGCGTTTTTTAACACACCAGGGTGACTATAGGAGCATTAAACTGTCCAGCCATGACTTCCTGTTCCACAGGAGTACAAATGTGAGGAAACACTAAGGCCAAATTCCTGTAATCATTCATCACAATGAGTAAAACCAAAGAATATAGTTCTGATGTGCAGCAAAAGATTGTTGAGCTTCACAAAATAGAAAGTGGCTGTAAGAAAATAGCTAAAGCATTGAAAGGCCAATCAGGTCAATTCCAATCAATTAAAGATGTTACAAATCTGCCTGGAAGAGGACGTGTGTCTATATTAGTTCACTCAAAAATGAAAATTCTGTTATTAATTACTCACCCTCATGTCGTTCCAAACCCGTAAGACCTTCGTTCATCTTCAAACACAAATTAAGATATTTTTGATGAAATTCGAGAGCTCTCTGACCTCTCCATAGACGGCAATTTAATTACCACTTTCAAGGCCCGGAAAGGTATTAAAGACATTATTAAAGCAGTCCACGTGACTAGTGGTTCAACCTTAATGTTATGATGCGACGAGAATACTTTTTGTGTGCAAAAACAAAACAAAAATAATGACTTTATTCAACAATTTCTTTTCTCCCGTCATTCTCCTACATGAGTCGTTCCTGTTATACAGTGACTTTTCTGTCTCTATGATTTACTTACTCATATTTTCTCTAAAATGAGTCATATTTATAAGAAATGGCTTAAATTATATATTTAGGTCTTCTTTATCACTTAAACAGATATAATAGGCATTAAAAATACCATTTTGTATTTTACACACATTTTTATTGATATATGCATTCAGTTTTAACCAATAATTGATTGGTTGTCTTTATTAGGGAAAAATAGTATATAAAACAGCTGGTAAACAACATTTACATTTTCAACAGAAAACAAATACAGCATTTACTCTGAATTAAAGCTTCAAACAAAAGATGAAATGATGTCCCAGTCGTCCTCACTGTAGCTCCTGTGCGAGTCCACATCAACATCTTCCTCATCTTATATTGAGATCCACCATTTCTGTCCTTCTCAGTGCTCTTTCTGTGTTTGTCTCAGTTTACCTCGTCTCCAGCAGCTGCAAAACAACAGTAATGTAACCACTGAAAATCCTCACTACAATCTAATAGCCTTTTTAAGAAGAGTTACAGGCTACAGCATGTCAATTTCGAAACTTACTGTTTGTTTCTTTTTGGCTTTTTCTGACACAACCTTGATTGAGTGTTTCAGCTGGGCCTTCCCCAGGATGAAACTACAAATACTTCTTCCTCATAGCCTCATTATAAATCTTGCAAGATACCTAAAAGACATAAAATATGTTTAGTAACAGAAGATATTGTAAAACAATAAAAAAAGTGGATATTGAAAGATTGGAACAACCTTCTGAACTTCTGTTACTGTTTATAATTTCTGAAAATCAGTTGACCCAGTCCTGTGTGTAGGATACTATGGTAAAGAGAAAACATTATTTATACTGTATTTTTTCTCAGATATAGTTTTGACATTAAATATATATAAAATAAAATTTAATATATAAATAAGTTTTACACGATATAGATAATCAGTCTTACCTGGTTAGTGTAGTGCATGATGTTGAAGTGGATTCGTGTGTGTGTGTGTGTGTGTGTGTGGATCATTTTATGTATGTAAAATATTTCTCATGTGAGATATATTTTGAAAGTATGATTGTTTATTTATATGCAGTTTATTCAATTATTCATATATATATATATATATATATATATATATATATATATATATATATATATATATATATATATATATACACACACACACACACACACACACTTTGCTAGTTTTGACTAACAAATAACTATTAAACAGCTACACTGTTAGCATTACATTGTCAGCAAAAGATATACATGTCATAACACAGAGTCTCTTTTTTTAAGGGCATTATTCAGTTTGTGAAGGTACTAGATTAACCACTTCTCTCCCTACACCATTAAAGGACCAGGTCTTATTTTTTGTGAAACAATCTGGAAAGAAGAATGAAGTTGGTGAGAGAATGCCTTCAAATTATGAATCATACATAGATATGTTCTCTACGTGATAAAAAAAAAAGTGTTAAGGTTAGCTATATTTGAGTTAAATCATATTAAGACTATGTTGAGGCTGTTTTGTGAAACTTCCCTGGCTCACACCCATCCATCCATCACAGGAAGCACCTTAACTGCTGGTCATTAACATGAAATGCCTTAATTCACACCTGACAGCCATCAGTCCTCACACCCAGCACTGTTTCAGCCATGTATGTCCGTAAAGTTGTCTGTGTACTCGAGTATCTCGGTATTTCTGGAAATTTACTGTTCTGTTTAGTTTGGTTCAGGATTTTTCCACATACATCCGGCAAACCTGAAATCACATGGAAGTTTTCCATGACCAGATATTACTGGAAATGACCCTTTTCACGCAGTGTAAGCAAGTCTCTATAGAAGCAAATTCAATTCCAGCTTCAGTGATGCATTACAATTTATGAGTAAATCTCATCGTTACAGATGCTCGTATTCATTATACACACAGTGGTGTCAGCATAAAGCGGAGACACACACACACGCGCGCGCACACACACACACACACACACACACACACACACACTCGCTGACAATAGAAGCAGAGACAGTAAACGTACGGTGTATGTTCTGCTTCCCAGACTGCCGCTGTGCAGTTGTAGAACTTGTACTCGCTGGATGCGACCTTCACACTATCGTTCACAAAGATGCGGACCGGAACCGCCACGAAATCTACAGAGACGCAGGGGGTCAGATTAGCCAATCATAGCAAAGGTTGTCTGCACATAGATGTCTTAAAGATACAGTAGCAAAAACAACCTGAGGATCAGAGAGAGGATAACATCTTTGCTTCAAGAAACCCTGATGGACATAAATAGACTAAAAGCACCATAAATGACTATATGAACTATATTCCAAATCTTCCAAAGTTTTGCATGAGGAACAGGCTGAATTTGAACTCATATTGAGTTGAACTGATTCAGTGAAACAAATCAGCTCAAAAATCATTCACAAATCAGATGCCTCCATTTTTCGAGGTAACAATGAGCTTTTTTTATGGCGATTTTTGCTCTTTTTGTAGCTTGACAGATGTGGTTGAAATACAGGAATGTGAAATTTCTCCTCTTTTTTTTCTCCTTTTCCACAATAAATAACAGCATATGGATTTGAAATAACATAATAAAATGAAATAAGAAATAATACAATTATTATTAAATGTACAATAATTTTTTTTCAATTGTTTTTATTACTAATAAAATAAATAATTATTTTATTTAAACCTGCTTTACAAACTTACTAAATTATATGCAGCCAATTAATTAATGAATACATAAATAAACAAATAAAATTGTTTGTAAATAATAATTACATTTAAATTAAATAAAAACAACAATAAGAACAATAACATTATTTATTACAACTATTTATGGGTCAATAAATAAAATAATAATAAAATAATAAAATATTTAAATATTTATAAAAGTAAATATTATATAACTAAAATGATTTATAGATTAACTAACTAAATTAAATATGTAATTAAACAGTGTAAACAGTGTGTAGAGAGTCTGTAAACCTCTAAAAGGCTGTTGACAGTTCATGACGTACCTTGGTGTGCAGATGCGGGGAGTATACGATGCTGTTCAGGTGAGCGGCAACTGATTCGGCCGTCCACCATCATGGCGCTGTTGCGATAAGGGCCAAAGTCGCAGTGGATGCGGTCGGAATCTCTGAGGATCGGCAGCGATTGGACGTTTATCTCCACCTGAGGGACATTTTACAAACTCTGAACTCACACAGTTGTGCTGATATTAGAGAAAAGAGAGAACAATCCTTCATTTCACTCCTAAATCTTTGAAACCAAACATTCGGCTGGTACCTGCTGGGACTTCAAGCAGCTGAGATTTGCCGGGTGGAAAGAGACGATTTTCACACACTGTTGGCTTGGACTCCACAGCCAACCGTTCTTTTCCTCCGCACGACTGCACTCCGATCGCCTGGTGCATCTACACAATCAATAACACATTACAACACAACACCTCTCACGCAATTAAATTTAATATACCACGTATTTTTTAGTTATATATACGTATTTATATACATATTTCCTATTTTATTTGGCTAGTACAGTGGAAATAGACAGGAAATACAGTGAGAGATGGAAGAATAGGGACCCATTGCTGTATTCGAAACTTTATCTCCCATATGAGCACCAGGAGGGCACAAGCACTATTTTAAGAATGATAAAAAAACGTACCTTCCCTCCAGGACACACCAGCCACAGTATGGATCTCTCTGATTGACGCAGGTCTGGCAGTCCTTCTTCAGATGGCAGGCCTGTACGGGCACCTTCGTGATCTGCATGAACACAAAATAAAACAATGATTCATTAAAGCTGCATTCAATAGAGCTGAAACGCTGTACTGACCAATCAACAATCACAATTCAGCAGGCAAATTCTAATGATGTCATCGCTGTTTTAAAAAGTTTTAAAACCCATAAAAAGTGAGATAGTTTCTTAACCTTATACTGAAATGAACTGATCTAAACAAAGCCTGTATGTGAAGTGGTTCAAGCAGAATTAATTGCAGAAAATTACAGAGAAAACAACAAACAAAAAAGCTTGAGGGATTTCAATACATCACCGCCTCATAAACACTGCAATTACATCACTGTAAGGTCATAGCCTCAGCAAGACGTACACTATACCACTGCCTTTTAAAAATAATAATGTACATTTTGCCACCAATAGGAGCCGTAACAATAAAAGGCGCTGGAATAATGGCAATCATGTGTTTCCTGAGGTTGAGATAATCAAAGAGCTACTACTGAGCACACCGTCTATGATAAATGACTCCAGCCTCGTACCTTTTTCTCTGTGGTGATGTACAAGTGCGCCTTGGTTTTGTCAAAGAAAAGGTTCTTATTTACGTAGCCGCTGGTTTTGTAGCCCGGACCGGGGTTGTACGCCTCTGGCTGGCTTGACAAATGTACCTGGGTAAAGAGAGAACAATAGACACAGAGAAGCCCACAATTAAAGAGTCGAGCACAGGACAGGACACATCTGTCATATTTACAGACCACACAAACCCCCTCAGCCCGTCCCACGCACCTGAGCCACACCTGACATTGTGTCAAAACCCTCAACTAATGGCCTGCAAGCCGCGTAATGACCATAAAACCTTGGCTCCATCCGCAGGGAACTCACAAAAACCTCCATCCGGGTTTTTATCCATCTATCGCTCAATTTCATCTGTCTATCCTACAAATAATCAGCTCTAACAAAGCCTTTTTATTTGAGAGTAAGATTTTGGTCAACCTCGGTTGTTTAAATGTGCTCTATGAATAAACATTGATTAATTGACAGTTTTATGATGATTTTTGTCATTCTAAAGCTTGACAGCAGCAGCAGGCCTCACTTACTTTCATTGTATTGAAAACAGTGCTGTCAATTAATCACATCTAACATAAAAGTTTGTGTTTAAATAATGTGCACACACACACACACATATATATTATATAAACACAAACCTTTGTGTTAGATCCGATTAATCATGATTAATCGATTTGACAGCACTAATTGAAAATAAATGAACAGAAAAATGAATTGTTTCTGTTCCACAGAAGACAAAGCCATACAGGTTTATAACAACATAAGAGTGAGTAAATGCTGACAGAATGTTCATTCTTGGGTGAACAATGCCTTTAAATGAATAGTTCATATTGCACATTCAAAAGTCATTCTGTATTGTTGTTCTTACATAACATCTAGAACACTTCCCACTTATTTATAGTGATCCAACCTGAACTCTATGGGGTTATGGCACCTCAGATGAGGGTTTGAGCACCGTGTGAATGTAGTTTCTAGAATTTAACACAACTTATCTCACCTTGATCACCTCTCCAGCATTGTGCCCCAGAAAGGCAATGGTGTGATCATTCTCGACAGCCACAGCCACTGCGGTCAGCAGGTTCTGTCTGATGAACATGGGATTGGCCTTCAAGGCAAACTCCTGTCGACTGGCCAATGGAGATGGAAGAAAATCAGCTCCGCACTTATTCAGGTTCACAATGTCTTTCTGCAAGATAACAAAGAGTAAAGGGAAACAGACACTTAAACATGTACTAAAATGTACAAAATGTACTTTTTAAATATTATGTTCCAGGACTTTATGTCTTGTTAATCTTTCATCAAAATATAATTTGCTCTGACTCCAAGACATTTCCTTGTATCTTCTTTAACTACATCACAGAAGTAAAACAGGTTTAAAAAGAGCACATTTTGTACATCTCTACCCTATGGGTGCTGTATGTTAAGCACAAAAAAAATCATTAGTTTCCTTTATTTCCAAGTAAATTATGGATTTAAATTAACTTTGGACATTTAAAGTCCTTTTAACTTACATTTATTATAGTGGCCCACATCTAGTAGGTGTGGAATCCACGTGTACCAGATGTGGGCCAGATCTGGTCCAGATCTGGGCCGACACTATGTTGCTATCTGGGTCATCATAATACATACACTGTTGGGTCCATAAAGAAGCTAAATATTGTTAGTTGTTAAACTCCAAAGGAATAACTTTTCTGCTTCAAAACAGACGTGTGTGTCATGGACCAATGTTATGAAAAGCTGCTACTTACACTGTGTTTGACACATGGATCATCTTTACTGGATGTGTAGGGACTCTGCACAACTAATCTGTCGTCAATCTTGCCGTTGTCCGTGTAGCAAGCGGTAACTATGGCCAACAGTTTCTGGTTGATGTTTTTAAGTGGGTACATACACAGAGCTGATTCAGTGGCCCCTTCCTCTGAGCTAGCCACCACGAACAGGACTTTATCCCATTCCCGGACATTCCCATACTCTCCGGATTCGGACATGGCCTGGGCCAGCTCTTTCCCTGGCTCTGTCAAATACGCGGCCTGGACTTTATTGTAGCGATTCTTCTGGCCGCAACTAAGCTGAAGCTCCGTGTACGAATAATAGTGAGTGTCGTTCTCGCAGAGGCGTGAAACGAAAGTAAAGTTCTTGTTGTCCGTCCCACCGAGAGTGCGTGAAAAGAGGAAATAGATGAAGTCGTCGTTTTTGAAGGCAAAGCGGAAGTCGTGCAGGTACTTCGGCACGAAGGGAACTGCTTGGACCGTAGACGCCTCAATGATGCTTTCGAACACGACCCAGTCACGATAGTTCTGCACCATTCTGGTGCTGATGAGTTTCGAGCTGTCCATGCTTCCATAGCCCTTGCCGACCAAAAAGACGTTGAATGGTTTATCATCGATTTTGAGTGTGGCCATGACACCCACTACGGAAACGTGCTCTTCGGTGCTGGCGGCATAAGTCTGCTCCCCTTTGCTGTCGCTGTAGTATATCTGCTCTTTGACGTTGGTGAGGTTGAGCAGAGAGCAGATTCCTCGGTACAAACTCCCACAGACTATCAGCGACCCGTTAGCCGAATTAACCAGCAACAGTTTATTGATGTTGTTGGTGTCTTTCAGGTCCTGGCAAGTAGACACTGGAGGTGTGCAACCCCTCGCATCTTTCTTGGGCCCCGTTTCGGCTCTGGCCTCAAGGTTCAATGAAGAGTCCAATTGATAAATAGTATTGACCGCACCCAGGTAAACACGCCCGGTCTGGGAGTCCTGTGCCACATTATTGATGGGCGTGTCTGTGGAAAACTCGAGTATGGGCTCTTCGGAGGATGCAGCGATTACTTGTAGCACCAGTAGGACCGCTGGTAACCAGGTGGCCATTGCTGTAAAAAGAAAGAGTTTGAATTAGGACAAATAATGACAAAATGCAAAGTTCAGATGTTGGAGTATCAGTGAGTATAAAGATGTTAATTAGTAGCGCTTGCTAAGGTAGACATCGCTATTACTATTGTTCATATGCTCTAGAACCCTAGAAACCACAAAAACATCCTAACAACCACCTAGAACACCCTAGGAACCACACAGAACATAACAGAATCCCACTGGAACAACCTAGAAACTACCTAAAACACAATATAAACCCACTAAGACATCATAGCATCACCCCCAGAAAATATATAATTACATGATATCTAATCAATTTACCTCATCTTTTGCGTCAAAACTGACTGCATCCACACAAGCAGCGTGCATATGATAGATTGTTTGCAGATTATGCTGCCTTAGCAAATCTGTTCTCGACAATGTACCTTTGTAAAAGTGGGGATTTAGAACTTACTAGCATGAAGAACAAAGCCTACAGACACAGACTGTGCATAGAGATCAATTTAAGACTCAAACTCAAATATCCACATGACTGCAAATGTGACCATGTGTAACAAAAGGGTAATATTAAGTGATGTACATTTTAAACACAGTATTGTTTGCTCTATTTTGCAACAAAATAAAAGTTCCAACGAAAGCCACAGCAAAACTGCAACACACGGCGGTGTTTCGTGAACGAATCTGCGGCTTTGAACGAATCGCGCGAGTCAATGATTCAATGACCCATTCATAAATACAGCCACTTGCTTCGTTACTGAATGAATGAATGACTTGATGACTCACTCATTAAGACAGTGACATACCTATGCAAGCTTGTTTCCACCACTGAATAAAAAAGGTAACTGCAACTTTTTATTTCACAATTCTGACTTTTTTTCCTCGCACTTGTGAGTTTACATCTCGCAACTCTGACTTTTTTCCCAGAATTGCGTGATGTCTTTTTTTTCTCAGATTTGGTCTGGTAATTGCGATTTTATATCTTACAATTCTGATAAAAGAAGTCAGATTTGCGTATTTATTTAAAACATTTATTTTATAAAGGTATATATAAAGATAAAAAAAAAATACACTGGAAAATCAATTTAAGAATTAAGAAACCACCCAGAACACCATAGCAACCCCTCAGAATATCCTAGCAACCAGCAAAGTAGTCATTACTGTAAAAAGACAGGTTTTAAAGAATGAAACAATGTTAACGCACAAACACATTATGGCTAGTACAAAATTTGGTGAAGGTCACTAGAGGTTGGCTTGACCATGGTGCTCAATCTCTCGACCCATTCATCCCTTCAGAAAAACATTCTTCAAATTAAAAAGCCTAACGAAGCTCAAACCTGATGTTAACCTGCCATTCCCTGGAGTTCCATCGACGCTGTGAAGTGATAATGCACTCACCCTGAGGGCTGAGTTAATTTCAGCTCTCTTCTGTAATTTAGATATAGACAGATGCCAAAGTGTGGCCAATCACCAATAAATCAACAATGAGATCTCTGTAATATCTCAATTGTTTCTCCTAGACAGCAAACAGATTAAACAGAGCAAATTGAGACTTTCACTTCTGTCTGAAGTGTGATTGACACAGTGGGAGAGAAAAATCACAAATACAATCTCCAATCTCTCAACTGTTTGTCTCAGAAATTTAAGAGATTAAATGGAGAGATGTGTCCCAAAGTTTGACTGACCCTGTAGAAGAAGAAAAAAAGGATCACCAATGAGATTTTGCTTAGCCTAAGTCTCCTGATTATTTCCCTGAGAAAAAGACCCAAGAAATCTCATAAGTCTCCTCTAAAGTTTTAGAAGAGATCAACAATTTCTTTGCAATTTCTCATCAAAGTCTCTAAAAACCAAATGATCTGAGCTGTCATCCACATCTTCTCTATCTTCTCTTTCTGTCAACAGTTGTTTTGTGCATGTTCGAGGAATCTGAGGAGAAACATCAAGACAAAGTTGATGCTGAAATTAAAACTCCATCAACTTTCCTGAGCTATGAAAGAGCAATCCAATTTTGCTCAGAGATTTACTTTGGGATTGGGTTTAGGAGCAAAGACCATCTCAATGCATCTGCCTGCAGGTGCTTGAAAGGAATCATATAATATTTAACCTCTAATCTAGGAAGATAAATGACTGCATTTACTGACAGCGCTAGACCTGAAAGGACATTTCAGCAGCTCTAACTCAATACTGAGCTCATGGACACAAAGGAAATGGGACGTGGACATATAGATCAGCGACAGAGACTTCGCTTAAGAATCACACTTATATATATTCAGGGATCCAATTACCCTGACATGTGTGTTCGTAATGCAGGACAGAAGGTCAAGACACACTTGACACACCAAATCAAGCTTGATGCAACCACGCAATCTTGTTACCAGAACAACATGCTACCAGAGTTTTTGTCCTAAACTGAAACACCTCAACAACTACTTAAAACGCCCTAGAAACCCCGTAGAACACCACAGAAACCACATGCTAGAAACCCAATAATACACTGTCACTGACAATTTCACATAACTCCATAGAAACCACAGAAAGCCCTAGAATACCCTAGAAACTCACATAGAACACACTAGAAACCTCATAGAAAACACTAGAAACCACATACCATAGAACACACTAGAAACCTCGCAGAACACTCTAGAAACCACAAAACGCCCTTGAAACCCTTTTGAACACCATAGAAACCACATAGAACACCCTAGAAACCCATAAGAACACCATAGACACCACGTAGAACACCCTAAAATCCTCAAAACGCCCTAGAAACCCCTTAGAACACCATGGAAACCACACAGAACACACTAGAATCCTCACAGAACACCCTAGAAGCCACATAGAACACCCTAGAAACCCCCTAGAACACCATATCTATCATTCAAAACACCCTACAAACTATAAACTCCAAACAAACAGTAGTAACCATTCAGAACACCCTAGAACTTCCGAACAACACCCTAGTGACAACCCAGAACACCTAGCAATCATCTAGAATGCACTTGAAACCCCATAGAACACCATAGCAAACACTCAGAACACCACAGAAACCACATAAAACCCCCTAGAACAACATATCACTCATTCAAAACACCCTAGACACTCTCTCAAACGCGGCTGTAATGTTACGCCATAGTCTCGGCCTGCACTGATAGCGTGTTGTGCTTGTAACGAGACTCTTTGAAGCAAAAGCAAAAGGGTGAAGGTTTTATGTGCATTGGCAAAAGTCCCTCCCACACAATCCAGTCTTATTTTCCCTAGAACACTGCTTTTTTCTACTCAGAATCCATCTGCGTGACCAGAGAGAAGCTGAGGAAATGGTTTTGTGCCCGTCAGCAGAAGGTGTGAAAGCAGAGGGGAAAAGATAGAGGAAGTGAAAGAACATGAGTGGGGGAAGAAGCACACCTTTCTTGGTTTAGTCAGCAGAAAGCGGTTTGTGGCAAAGATCTGAGGTCAGCTGTTGATCAACAAGCGTGAGAATGAATGCAAACTCTCGTTATGTCTGTCATTTCCCATGATGCTGTTGTAATCTGGTGTAACTCAGCCCAGGGGCCTAAAAACTACTTTCTCGACTTCACACATCGCCCCTAACCTGATTAAACCATAGATGGGACCTTTTAGAAGATATCTAAAAGATATCTATTTATATCTTTTCTTTTTTTTCTTTTTTTCATTTAGTACTGCCAAATTAAGTACAATATTCCTTGATCTTCAAATTCAAAAAGTTTTCACCCCCCGGCTCTTAATGCATCGTGTTTCCTTCTGGAGCATCAGTGAATGTTTGAACCTTTTTTAATAGTTGTGTTTGAGTCCCTCAGTTGTCCTCAGTGTGAAAAGATGGATCTCAAAATCATACAGTCACTGCTGGAAAGGGTTCAAATACACAAAAGATGCTGGAAAACTGAAGAATTTTTGGGACCTGGAGGATTTTTCTGAAGAATACTGGGCAGTTTAACTGCTCAGAATAAACAAGCGACTCATGAACAACCATCACAAAACAAAAAAACGTTGCTGATCATCCAGGTAACCACACACAGTATTAAGAACCAACGGTTCGCAAACTTTTGAGCGGGGTCATATTAATAAATTCAGCTATTTTTTTGTCTTGTGGACCATATGTAAACATTTTTTATGTAAAATATCTTACTCAGGACAGTACTAAATAAAAAATAAATAAATAAATAAATACATTTTTAATGATTTTTATAAAGTAAATGGAAGATAAACATTTACTGGACTGAAGCAACTTGGGCTTACTTGATTATTCATGCATCATTTTTCAATGTTTAAAAAAAAACAAAAAACAAATTTAGACAGAAAAGGTAGAACCCACCGGAAAGTCACACACTAGTTCGTACACTGTATACTACTACTACAACCTATTGAATACTAGTGGGGGAAAAAAAACAAACATTACCTATTAATAATTAAATGAAAAGTTGTAAGAACAAAAAAAAAAAAAAAAATGTACGCTAGTTTCAAGGAATTAAAGTTAAAACAGCTATTCACAACAAACCCAATCGGTACATCATCTCACATGCAACATGCGTCTCAGTCAGTCCGGGATATGCGTCCCGTCTGAAACCAAACACAACCGTGAACTGCTGTATACGGTCTTTTGGAATGTGCAAAGCAAAATATTCCGCGTCAAAACACACAAATACAGACTTACTTACCTTAGCAGTACAGCGTCCAGACCACGGATTCCCTTCAGATTGAGAGGAATAGATTCCCGGTGCACGGAAAGTTCACATGTCACTCACGCGTGAAGATACTGTAGGTGCCGAAATTCGACTGCTTGCCAGAATGAACTGCCCTTCGCGTGCACGCGCATAACGTCATTCGTTGACATCGGTGCAGCCAATGAATTCAAAAAATGTGTTGCACTTTCATTTTAATTTCATTTTATTTATTATTTGGCTGTAATAATCCTGTAAGTAACAGGATCCATGTATAGACTATGCAATATAAGTTAAAGGGTTAGTACACCCAAAAATGAAAATTATGTCATTAATTACTCACCCTCATGTCGTTTCACACCCGTAAGACCTTCGTTCATCTTCAGAACACAAATTAAGATATTTTTGATAAAATCCGATGGCTCAGTGAGACCTACATTGCCAGCAAGATAATTAACACTTTCAATGCTCAGAAAGCTACTAAAGACATATTTAAAACAGTTCGACTACAAACTTAATGTTATGAAGCGACAAGAATACTTTTCGTGCGGCAAAAAAAATAAAATAAAATAACTAATTTATTAACAATATCTAGTGATGGGCGATTTCAAAACAGTGCTTCATGAAGCTTCGAAGCTTTACGAATCTTTTGCTTCGAATCAGTGGTTCGGAGCGTTTATCAAACTGCCAAAGTCACGCCCCCCAGTGGTGAATCATTGAAATTTCGAAATATAAAAGTAACAAAGCCTCGTTTCCTGAAATCATGTGACTTTGGCGGTTGGATAGATGCTACGAACCACTGATTCGAAACAAAAGATTCGTAATGCTTCGAAGCTTCATGAAGCACTGTTTTGAAATCGCCCATCAGATATAGATCTCCTGTACAGTGGAGCTGCAAAAGGAAATATAATGTTGGCAGTTGAACATTAATACTGCAGAAGTAATACTGTCCCACTGGAAACCACTTGCCTTGGTGTCTACAGTCACAGTCTTCTTAGCAAACACTTGCCATGGCCAGAAATCACCAGCATGAATGTGATGTGCTTGTGAACCTGACTGTACAGTGGAGCTGGGGAGGGCAGCATAATTTCACCAGGTGTACTGTTGTAAAATTGATTTTACATTTGATATGTTCTGGCAGGGGATAATAGGCAGCAGAAATTAGAATAATTTATGTACAGGATTGATTGCACATGGGATTATATTGCACTAATAGAAATTGAAAAGCTTATGAAAATTATTTATGAACAATTTTTTATATAAAATATGTATTTTATAAAACATGTTGAACTCAAAAACTGCTAGAAAATCAAAGCCATAAATCTAAACGAATTGTGTTCCAAATTTGAGGTTGATATCGCTAAAAAATAGCTTTCAGTAAGATTTCATTTGGGCGCAGTACCAAACTTTTTCCATTAGATGCCAGCAAAGCTCCACTGGTACACAGCGTTGGGATAAGTTATTTGCAGTACAGTAGCCTGTAATTTCTCTCTCTGAAATATTACACACACGTTTTTAGTACATGCATCTGACATCCCAACACATCCACACAATCATGGATAATTTATTCAATTAGCTCTATAATTCAGCAGAAGCAGAAAACAGGAAAAAGCAAGTATTTGCTTTATATGCAAACCTGTGGAAATGAAACCATCTTATAAAGAATAGTACAATTTTTAATTTTGAAGCCTTGCCAACAGAATGAAAGCCTATTAACAAAGATTGCATCATTGTTAAATGGTCTTTGATTAAAAATTGCAGTTTAAATGGGTTTCAATGGGGATCTATTGTCCTTAAGGTCCTGAGTGGAACTATTTTGTTTACCTAGTGTCAAACATTTAGGAAAGGAAATACAAATACACACTTCTGCCTAAATGTATGCAGTTAGCACTAACACAGACACAAAAATGTCCTTAAGGATATGTTACCTTGTGTTGATAAACGCAAAAGAAAAAAAAAGAAAGAAAAAAAGACACCATACCCCTAAGTGTAGGTCTATTCATTTCAGTTAAACTTTACTTTTCACTATTTCTTGCAGACTGAAATTTGTTTTAAGGCTTGTTCTATGTGAGGTCTACAAACATAACAGCCTATCAACATTTACCGTAAATATTTTACACAATATAGGTAATATATGAAGAAGAAAAAAAATGCAAATTACATATATGAACTGCAAAGCTAAACATAGCCTATGTGTGTTACAATTTCTTAACATTTTCTTGAACGTTTGATGTTGTTGTGTTGTAACTTGGGTGGAAAAGACTTGGTTACATAAAGCTTTGAAGAGGAACCTTTCGTTATTTTTTTCATTATTTTGGCATCTAGTGGCATTGGTGAAAACAGCTACAGGTGCTGGTCATATAATTAGAATATCATCAAAAAGTTGATTTATTTCACTAATTCCATTCAAAAAGTGAAACTTGTATATTATATTCATTCATTACAACACAGAGTGATATATTTCAAATGTTTATTTTTTAATTTTGATGATTATAACTGACAACTAAGGAAAATCCCAAATTCAGTATCTCACAAAATTAGAATATTGTGAAAAGGTTCAATATTGAAGACACCTGGTGCCACACTCTAATCAGCTAATTAACTCAAAACACCTGCAAAGGCCTTTAAATGGTCTCTCAGTCTAGTTCTGTAGGCTACACAATCATGGGGAAGACTGCTGACTTGACAGTTGTTCAAAAGACGACCATTGACACCTTGCACAAGGAGGGCAAGACACAAAAGGTCATTGCAAAAGAGGCTGGCTGTTCACAGAGCTCTGTGTCCAAGCACATTAATAGAGAGGCGAAGGGAAGGAAAAGATGTGGTAGAAAAAAGTGTACAAGCAATAGGGATAACCGCACCCTGGAGAGGATTGTGAAACAAAACCCATTCAAAAATGTGGGGGAGATTCACAAAGAGTGGACTGCAGCTGGAGTCAGTGCTTCAAGAACCACTACGCACAGACGTATGCAAGACATGGGTTTCAGCTGTCGCATTCCTTGTGTCAAACCACTCTTGAACAACAGACAGCGTCAGACCCGTCTCGCCTGGGCTAAAGACAAAAAGGACTGGACTGCTGCTGAGTGGTCCAAAGTTATGTTCTCTGATGAAAGTAAATTTTGCATTTCCTTTGGAAATCAGGGTCCCAGAGTCTGGAGGAAGAGAGGAGAGGCACACAATCCACATTGCTTGAGGTCCAGTGTAAAGTTTCCACAGTCAGTGATGGTTTGGGGTGCCATGTCATCTGCTAGTGTTGGTCCACTGTGTTTTCTGAGGTCCAAGGTCAACGCAGCCGTATACCAGGAAGTTTTAGAGCACTTCATGCTTCCTGCTGCTGACCAACTTTATGGAGATGCAGATTTCATTTTCCAACAGGACTTGGCACCTGCACACAGTGCCAAAGCTACCAGTACCTGGTTTAAGGACCATGGTATCCCTGTTCTTAATTGGCCAGCAAACTCGCCTGACCGTAACTCCATAGAAAATCTATGGGGTATTGTGAAGAGGAAGATGCGATATGCCAGACCCAACAATGCAGAAGAGCTGAAGGCCACTATCAGAGCAACCTGAGCTCTTATAACACCTGAGCAGTGCCACAGACTGATCGACTCCATGCCACGCCGCATTGCTGCAGTAATTCAGGCAAAAGGAGCCCCAACTAAGTATTGAGTGCTGTACATGCTCATACTTTTCATGTTCATACTTTTCAGTTGGCCAAGATTTCTAAAAATCCTTTCTTTGTATTGGTCTTAAGTAATATTCTAATTTTAATATTCTTATTTATTTCTAATTTCTAATCATCAAAATTAAAAGAAATAAACATTTGAAATATATCAGTCTGTGTGTAATGAATGAATATAATATACAAGTTTCACTTTTTGAATGGAATTAGTGAAATAAATCAACTTTTTGATGATATTCTAATTATATGACCAGAACCTGTATATTTGATGAATCACTTGAAACACAGCACGGTGGTGACACCTGCTGGTCAAAACTGTGTAGATGCAATGAGAACACAGACCAGACATTTAATAACACCTTTCACAAACCACATGTTTTCAGGGTATTCTATTAAATATAATCTTTAAATAATTGCCTAGATCACCAGAAAGATCACTAGACTGCTTTTCACACTGATAGGTGGACAGAGTGTGCAATTTAAAATAATAATAAGAAGAATATAAAATAAATTATATCAAATTAAATAAGATTATATCAGTATGTGTTTCTTAGTCTTTCAGTGTTGAAATTTGTTAGTTGTTAAAGATCTTAGATTTGTATTTCATTTAGCCTACTTTAAAAATCCCCTCTTATCACTATCAGGTCCTGAGAGTACAGTACAAGTTGTGTTCCAGCACCTCATACTGGTTGAATTTTGTATATGCAAGTTAAATCTGATCATAACCTTGTACAGTGCCCTCCACTGATATTGGCACTAAATATGAGCAAACGCAGCTGTGAAAATAAATCAGCATTGTTTATCCTTTTGATCTTTCATTCAAAAAATTCACAAAATTCTAACCTTTCATTTAAGTAAAACTGAAGTAAAAAAAAAAAAAAAAAAAATTCTTATGAGTAAAATATTGCTTAAGTATTCCCATTCATATTTACGTTTTTTAACAAACCAGGGTGACTACAGGAGCATGAAATTGTCCAGCCATGACTTCCTGTTCCACAGGAGTACAAATGTGAGGAAACACAAAGGCCAAATTCCTGTAATCATTCATCACAATGAGTAAAACCAAAGAATATAGTTCTGATGTGCAGCAAAAGATTGTTGAGCTTCACAAAATAGAAAGTGGCTGTAAGAAAATAGCTACAGCATTAAAATTCGAAATATTATATAGGTGCAGTTTCACACATTATAGATGGCAAGCCATGCGGGACAATGATGGAAAGCTCATCCACTGTTAGAACCTGTTAACACTGGTTTTTCACCCTGTTATACTCCATTCCACCCTATTATGCTCCATTCCTCTCTGTTAGACAAGTCATTTTTAAATAATAATTTGACAGCAACGTTAAATGTTTGGCATGCTTTTGTCTTATTTTGGGAGGTGAGAAGCATTAAAGCTACATTATGTAAGATTTTTGCAGTAAAATATCCAAAAACCACTAGGTCACTGTTATATATTTTGTTCAGTTGAGTACTTAGAATATCCCAAATGTTTCCAACTATTTGTAAATCGTGAGAAAATCGCGATTTTAACCAAGGATATGGGACGTGTCCGGAGGTCGCCTGTCAATGGCGTCATATCCGCGTTACCCTCAGTTTCCGGTTTTATTTTGGAATCCATGGAAACACTAAAGACACTTTAATAAATTACGTTTTATTAGACAAGGGAACAACTTTGGTTACATTTATAGACATAAAACGAATTATTGTTATATAGCTCAATACGTTTAGTCTTATTGTTTAAATCTAGTTCTCTTGATTTTCCGAGAGTACCATGCTTTTACCATGCCTCAGAGAAAAACACTATTTTGTGAAGTAGCTAAGTAATACAGCATTTTCTCCATCATACAATACGTTTTAAAATTAATTGCATGCCATTTATCAACACAAGCCACCCAGCATTTATTAACGATATTGTAAAAATCGATCTAGCTTACCACAGTGTGCAACAAGTGTGATAAACAGCGCTGAGTTTACCTCATACGCTTGACCGGAAGAAGCAGCGCCGGCGACTGCAGCATATTAAAAGTTCCGCTGCTCGCGAGGCGCGTGTTACGTTCGTCTCTCATTAACAATCGCTCCAGCGGCCTCGTTCAGCTCCAACATCACTCGGTCCTGCTCTGCTTCATACTAGGCTACAGTAACGTTAATAATCTCATCCATGATCATGATTTCTGCCCGAGTCCCATCTTGATACTTTTCCACTGGCTGAGGTGAAGACGACATTTCCCAAGATTCCGCGCTCAAACTCAGCGTCATCAAGCTATGCGTTTGTTTTGAATAGAATAAAAAAAAAAAAATACTATGATGGCATATGGGACATATTATCCAAGAAAAGCTCATTATTGTTTAACATTTACTTTATTAATATTTTGTGATAACTAGCCTATGTATGTGTCCCTAACAGAGTGGAATACCTTCACGGCCAGTGTCTGAGCAATCTACCCATAATTATTATTTTTTGAATCCCTGAGCTTGACCAATCTGTGTTCCTAATAGTTAAACATTTTGGTAGGATGCTAAAAACATGAAAAACATGTTGGCTACCTTTTTTTCTGACGTAGAACATGGAAACGCTGCACTGTATGTACAACATAAACAGCATAGGAGAATGGCAAGGGAGAGAAGAAACTGTTAAATAAAGTAGTTATTTTTGTTTTGTTTTTACATACAAAAAGTATTCTCGTCACATCGTAAAATTAAGGTTGAACCACTGTAGTCACATGGACTATTTTAACGATGTTTTTACTACTTTTCTGGGCCTCGAAAATGGTAATTAAATTGCTGTCTATGGAGGGGTCAGAGAACTTTCGGATTTCATCAAAGATATCATAATTTGTGTTCCAAAGATGAACGAAGGACTTACAGTTTTGGAACGACATGAGGGTGAGTAAATAATGACAGAATTTTCATTTTTGGGTGAACTAACCCTTTAATGCATGGTGAGGAGGAGAGTTTAGTGGTCAAAGACTCTCCAATGATCACAGATGGAGAACTGGCGAGATTAGTTGAGTCTTGGGGTCAGAATTCCCCCCGAAAATTATCAAACAGGACCTACATCACCTCAAGTTGTTTAGGAGGGTTTTAACACAAAAAAAACCCCTCACTCATCCAAAAACAAACTCCAGCATATTCAGTTGTCAGACACTACTGGAACTCAAAACCAACACAAAAATTTGTCACTGAGCACAAAATGAAGCTTCTGCCATGGCCATCCCAGTCCCCTGACCTGAACACTATAGAAAATGAGTGGGGTGAACTGAAGAGAAGCACCAACATGGATCTGGGAATCTGAAGGATCTGGAGAGTATTTTTTATACTGTATTTTTGACAGTAATGGGAGAAGGTGCTGGCAGGAAATTCATGAGGAACAATACTAACGCTCGTAACCTACACCCTACAGTGACACACCCTCAGAATTCAACAAAGAACTGTGCGTGTACACTAGCACTACTGTATAGGTCTATACTTAGGGGTCGTGTATGTCAAGAATCCCTAAAAACAATAACCACTTGTAAGTCAGATGGCATGGCAAACCAGTATATGGCAGCAAATCACTGTTATTTGTCATTTTGATTTTTTCTTGCTGTGTATTTTACAGGTACATTTCCAAAACCGCAGGCAGCTTGTGATTTGGGCAGCATTTTTCTGCAGAATTAGACAAAGTAGAAACACATCTTTCAGGTTAATAATACAGTATGTGTGCCTTTTCAGTGAAGGGAAGGGTGTAAAATCATTCTTATGAAAACTGACATTCTGATCAAAATGGGTGAGTTTGTGGCAATGGCATTTTCTCTAACAGTTTTACATTAATGTTAAGCAGTCATTAATCAAACAAGAAAATAACAAAAGTACAGGATCATAGTTAACATAACATAGTTAATTTTCTTGGTCCACGACCACCAGCTCTTCCAGGAGTGATTCATGTGTTCCACTATTGATGCATGGAAGTCAGAGCTGTGGTAGTACTACATTTTTTTTTTCCTAACAGTCTCAGTGGTTCCACCATTGCTGCATCAATGCCTGAGTCTGTTGCATTTGGGCTCCACCTCTTCACAGCATCTGAGGGAAGAGAAAATTATTATAGAAATTGTCTCCAAACGGTTAAAGGTAAAAATTAGTTTCAGTGGAGCTTCAAAGGGCTTTAAACGATACCAGACGAGGAATAAGGGTCTTATCTAGCGAAATGATTGGTCATTTTCTAAAGAAAATTTAAATGTATGCGCTTTATATAAACAAATGATCACCTTCAAGTGGTTCCGCCAAAACCGCACTTCCGTATTCTTCAAAAAGCTTACGCTGAATGTCCTACACCTTCCCTATTCAACTTACAGAACGAACGCGGCACCAGTCCCGTTTTTTCCGTAAGTAGAATAGGGATAGATTTCGGTATGGAGTATTACAGCACACTGTCAGTGTTTATTAACACCATTTATTATTTGCTTTTGTCATCTGTCATCTGGACCAGGAAACAGTGACATCAGACTTAAGCGTTAAAGGGATGTGGATTCCTATTGAAATTACTGGAAATCAACAAAAGTAAATGTGACTGCACCTTAACTTTGTAATAATGAAAAATGTTATCTGCTTAAGTCAAGATGTTATCTGCTTGTTAATTCATGACGTAAGGAATACTATTTCCAACCAGATCCAGATCCAAGCCTCTACTTGTTTAGTGAGAACTACTTTTGTGGGAATAAGACACCTATTAAGAGCCGCCACCCAGATTGCAGATTGAGACATAAATGTTTTAAAGTTAAAGGGATAGTTCAATCAAAAATGAAAATTTTGTCATCATTTACTCACTCTCAAGTTGTTCCAAAACTGTATGACTTTCTTTGTTCTGCTGAACACAAAAGAAGATATTTTGAAGAAAATGGGGGGGGGAAAAATACTATGGAAGTCATTGGGGCCCATCAACTGTTTGGTTACCCTACATAAAATTAACCATGGTTTTACTACAAATACAACAACAACAAAAAAATTGGTCAGCGATACAGATCACTGAGCACCAGAACATCCAGGCACAAGAAAATGCCTCCAATGGGCAATACACATGTGCAATACACAACACAAGGCCCGCGTGATAATAAGTGTACAATATGTACACTTATTACTACCCGCCTTCACACCAAAACTCCAGATCAGGGTTTACTGACACCTGTTCTGAGTTTGATTACTTTATTCACCTGCATACTGCATAATTACATGTAAACCATAAAGTCAGGTTCCATTATAGAGATTATAATGTTTGCTCTTCACAGAAAAGTTGTCAGTGGCAAGCCTTACATCAGCCAGATGGTACTTTTATGGCCAGCTCTTTCTACGGTAAACCAGGTGTGTATAGGTGCATTCACGCCATGTCGTAATTTCACAGCAAAATCCACAGAGTTAAATCAACTCTGCTCAGATTACATATTACAGAGTTAAAGTTAATGAGATAATTAAGTGATTAATTAAATTATGATTGAGAATTAGTGAAGAACACCTGCTGTTAACAAGCAGAATCACTGAAGAGAAACACAGTAACTACAAATGACTTCCAGCCACAGCCTTAGATGAAATCAACTGAAGATAAAAGACATTAAATCTCTCAAGATCTGATTAAACAACTCCATAAACAGTATATTATCTCATTAACTTTAACTCTGCTTCAGTGTTATTTTAACTCTATGTAGAGAGGGACCATATGTTCTCTGAGCAGAGCTGATTTAACTCTGGGGATTTTGCAGTGTACCATGATTATGAGATTCCAACTTGTGAAAAGCATTCACGTTCTCGTAGAACTCGTAATTACAACCTGTAAACTGGGAATTTTCTGAGAGCTCCTATTTGTACCACATGACCACTGCACCAACTGACTATTGCGGATTCACTTAGCCTTTGATAGTGTTACCAAAAAAATGCATAATTCCCAGTCCAAGGATGTGAACAGCTCCGAGTAGAACATCACATTGTCATCTTGATCATCACATCTGTCTTTGTCAATCTGTTTCTTTCTCTGTTAAGATGCAGCTGAAATAGATTCGTACAGACAAACTCCAGTGAGAATCCTCTGCATAAACCCACCCAATGTGGGGGTCGTCTTGGAAGGATGTTTGGTAATGGATGAACTGACCAACCTCAGACCTTCTGTGTCCTTTTTTTTCTGTACCTGGACTACCTAACTGTATGAAACTGTATATTTTATTCAGCAGCTAATGGTCAACCTGGGAAAAGGTGAGCTGGAAACCAAACCGGATTGTTTTTGTAGTGTAAACGCTCATGTGATCGAATGTGTTCGAACAGCCACAAAAGACCACCTACTCTCCGCCTACTGACCTCGCATAAACATTATGAATGCGCTAGCCAGACAGGATTTAAACTTTGTCGGCTGAAGACCCAAGTTTGGTTTGAGGACAAAAAACGTACCAAGCACAATGTTCTTTCACCATTCCTGATTTCTAACACAAACTCACAGCATTCGGCTTGGTCTTGTGGCTGTCAGAGCAAAAACGAAAGCTGATGCTCTCCGTATGTTTTTCTGTCCATTCATAAGTAAATTATGTGAGCAATTATTTTGTCCTTTAGATCAAAAGATCTGAAAAAACATACATTTACCCACCCACAGACCCTCCCCTCGAAGTGGTTGAAAGTGGACCAAAGAGATGGATTAAAACACCAGGTGTAAACAGAAATGTGTCTCCCTCGTCCACTTGTAATCCGATCAACCAAAACCTTAATATCAGGTGTAAACAGGGCCTTAGAGACAGATCAAGCACATCCACTGTAGAGTGTCTATGAAACCACTCTGATGTAGCACATGCAGTATATGTGTCTGTACAATCCCAATATATGCCTCCACGTCAATGGTACCTTCACACTAATGCAAGTTACCCATGCTGTTTGCACTGCATGCAACCCTATACCATGACAGAAGTTTTCTTTTGCACCTGTTGAAAGACTGGTTGGTCCCTTTCGTCTTTGGGACTGAGAACTCGATGTCCATTTTTTTCCAAAAACATGCTGAATCACCTGACCACATCACACATTAGTCAGCAACTTGTCCTTGAAAATCATATTTCATATGTTACAAAAGCAGCCTTCTTTCACCTCAGAAACATTGCTAAGCTACGGAACATGTTATCTGTTTCTGACGCAGAAAAGTTAGTTCATGTATTCATGACCTTTAGACTAGATTACTGTAATGCATTACTAGCTGGTTGTCCTAATTCCTCAATAAACAAGCAAAATGCAGCTGCTAGAGTTCTTACCAGTTCAAGAAAATATGATCATATATAACACCATTTTTATCTATAAAGTTCCTTATCAGTTATAAAGTATTGCTACTGAGCTACAAGGCCCTTAATGATTTAGCTCCCGTGTATTTAACCAATCATCTACCGCCCTACAATCCTTCACACTCTTTAAGATCACAAAACTCTGGACTTCTGGTTGTACCTAGGATATCTAAGTCCACTAAAGGAGGTAGAGCATTTTCACATTTAGCTCCTAAACTCTGGAATAGCCTTCCTGATAATGTTTGGGGCTCAGACTCAATCTCCCAGTTTAAATCTAGATTAAAGACGCAACTCTTCAGCCAAGCATTTACATTGTAATGAAGGGCTGACAGCGTGAGGATCCATTTGCAGTTTCTTTATTGTAACAACAAAGCACCAGGCAGACAAGGGCAAGACAGTAGCGGAAACAGGGACAGGCTTGGGTCGAGACAGGCGGCAGACAAACAGGGTCTTACAACAGGCAGAGTTCAGGGCAGGCGGCAGACAAACGTAATCCAGGAAACAGGCAGGGTTCAAGGCAGGCGGCAGAGGTTCACAGATGATAAACAGTCCAATCGATAGCAAGGTAACAGTCCACAAGAAAACGCTCAGTAGTGATCACCAGGGCAAATCAAGACTTCGCAGAGTATGGATGCGTGTGTGTGTGTCTTAAATAGTGTGAGTGTGATGCAATGCAGGTGTGTGCAATCAGTCCCAGGAATGAGGGCCTATGGGTAACGTAGTCCACAAGGAAGTAACTCAGAACTCAGGTGATGGCTCCCTCCGGCGGCCGGGAGGAAGAGCCGCGGGAGCCGTATTTGTGACACACATAATGCATCTCATATCAGATCTTTTTTTTTTCTTTGTGCTTTTGTCAGTTAAAGAAAGTTTCAAGAGAATTAACAAATCACAGATTATTGATCAAACAGAATAGGTGTGATGTTGGCAGAACCTTTAGTGTATTCTTGCAGCAGAAGCTATGTGTAAGCATACTTGACATTAAAGTTTATTCTGATAATAGATTCCTATTCCCTCTATTCCTATTATTCACTGAACAACTGTAACGTCATGTGACCGCACCCTCTAACCATCGTAAAGGTTCGTAACTCGAGCGCTCGGCTTGGATCAGTATAGCCAGTGGTGTAGTCTACGTGTTACACAGGTATACGCCATATACCTACTAGGAAAGGTCAAGGATTTCCGTATACCCACTTAAAAAAGCGCAAGGATACGTAACCATCCAATAAATCACAAGATGATATTTGTGGTTTGTTGCTTTTGACATGAAACAAAGTCTCATATTTCTCAAAGTCTCAAGTTTCATATTTTGCCCATTTTACTTAGGAATAAAAAATAAAAAAAAATACCGTTTTGGCGCTCTTTAATGTGTAGTGACAGATCGCTGTAGCACTTCAAGAGAAGCGGCAGCCTGACATGCACGTGAACTGATCCTCTCCTCAGGTTTAATACCAGTTACAGCGCGAAATAAACATGAATGAACATCTCAAGGTATGATAAAAGATACAGTACAACTTAACGAAATCCGTATGTCTCGTATGTCTCGTTTAGCTAAATATATACACCATATTACATATTAATTATAATTTTTGTTCTATCATATTATGCATGTTTGAATAAATCCGTCAAGTTGACAGCCACCATTTAAATGTTTATATTTCAAAAAACGAATTGGAGTAGAAATAATTTTAAAGTTAGTAGGCCTATTATTATAACTTTATTATTATAAAAATTTCCTTAATTGTAATTTAAGTTTGTATACAAATCAGTTCATTTTAACCTTCAATATTAATGTAATAGCCTACCAACTGATTCCCATGTAGGCCTATATTTCACAGCATTAGTTGTTTTGTTTTTTTTTGGTTTTTTTTCTTGAGAAAATTTGCCATGTACTGACCTGATATACAGTATATCCAAAATAACTGATATTTAATTGAATTGCAAGTTAGTGAATTAAAATGCATAACTATGATGGCAGACTGGCAGGAAATGGTGCAAAACCAAACAAAGTCCAAACAGGGTGATCTTGTGACCTACTGATAAGCCTAATCTCTTCATTATTGTTACACTCTAAAAAAAATCCTAGGTTGAAAATGGACAAACCCAGCGATTGGTTTGTTTTAACCCAGCAGTTGGGTTAAATGTTTGCATAACCTGCTGGGTAATTTTATTTAACTCAATATTGTTTAAAAATGACTATATGGCTGGCTTAAAATGAACCCAAAATAGGTTGGAAATTGAAAATCAGAATTACTAGAGGCAACAATAATAATCAAAGGTAAACATTTATTAATAAACAATTTGATAAATGTTTATTTTTTAATTATTACATTTAATAAATGTTAATTTCCAACATATTTTGGGTTCATTTTAAGCAAGCAATACAGCAATTTTTACACAATAGTTGGGTTAAAACTATCCAGCAGGTTGGGCAAACATTTAACCCAACCGCTGGGTTTTTCCATTTTCAACCCAACTTGGGTTGTTTTTAACCAAACATTTTTTAGAGAGTAATAATAGTTGAAACTTGCACTCTTAATGTGCATTGAAACTTGCCAGCTGATAAAATATGCTGCAGGGACCATATTCATATAACATCTCATTCACTTAAATTGTAGTTATGATGCACCATCTTCCAATAACTACAATAAGATCTGGACTTTGCATTGCTGCAGCACTCAACTATTCACATTTTCTGGTTACTATAGCTTATTTATCTTATATATTACATTCCTTGTCTGTTACATGTTGTATTGTTCTGTTATCATGCACCATCCTGCAATAACTGAAGATCTGGACTTTGCATTGCTGCAGTACACTTAACTATACACTATATATATTTTTTTTTCTTGGTTACTAGAGTTTATCTATCTGCTATTGTAGATCTTTTGCACTTCATGAAATCGATTGATGCTCTAATGTAATCTTGTTATATTCTTACAATGACAAATTATTATTATTATATTATTATTATTGTTATTAAGGCTATCTTAACTGGCTGAGCTAAAAAAAAAAATCAGTCCAGAGTCCCTTCAGCTGTAAATGTCATTGGCTGGTAAAGTCTTTTGTAGATTATAATAAATTGACATTCTGATAACACACACACATAAGCAGTCTTTCAGAATGCTCTCAATAACATGTAGCCTAGATCAGATGTAGGAGAGCGGGGCACAACCTAACGCTTTTGGACTTTCTCAGTTTGTGTAAATCTACTTAGGGTTCAGGGAATTTCTTTTGTTCCACATTAATTTCACACATGTCTGGTACAAACATGTGGCTTTGTTTCATTAATACAGTGTATACTTTTTTCTTTATTTACTCCGAAAGAAGGTGAAGTTGTAACATGACCATATGACAGCTAAAAATTTTATCTGACTTAATTAAAAAATTTATATACATGACAAACTAAAATATTTTGTCAATAAAAGAAAATAATTATTTTTTTCATGTAAAATAATATAATTTTTTTAGAAATTCAAATTTAAATAATTTTGCAGTTTGACAATGAACACTCTGCAAAACACAGCTATACAGCCTAGGTCAAAACAATACAGGGAAACTGATGAAGAAACATATTCAGAAATTCAGAAAAACACAGAGCTGAAGAAAACACTCTCCTCCCTCCACTCACAGAAAACGAGATAAATAGACGAGACAGTACAAATGCTGAACATTTCTTGAAATAATATTTTCTGGATGTTCAGGGTCTTCATTCACCTTTTTTCCATAGTTTATCAACAGAAATTCATTAATGTTGATTATGCCAGTTGTATCGTAAATGTATAGAATAGTATAGTTCTAATAGCAGGTCACATTGTAACGCAGTGTTACAACGAACCCTATCTGCGCAACGGGAATTTAAACCTGGTTAGTGTCTTCTGATAGTTAGTGAAGCATTAAAGAACTACCCAAACTGCTAAACAAGAGATTGGAGATTAAAATAATATCAGATTAAGAAATTTACTTTTGCTATTGTTAAATAAATGTTCAGTGATATCTTCCAAAGATTTTTGAATTTTGGCGCAATTTTTTTCTCTATATATTGTCGATATGGCAACTAGTAAATACGCTAAGTTTCTTCATGCTAGCGTGTGTGGAAGTATTTAAACTTAAATATAACCGCGTTAGTTTGTGCCCCGCGCTCCCCTGCTGCATTAGTGAGTGTGGCGGTGCTTATGGGGTGTCACTCTGAGACAGGTAAGTATGAGGCTGGGAGGGAAAAATCACAGTATACTCACTACAAAAAAACTAGACTACACCACTGAGTATAGCCTACTAAAGTCTGTCATTATCACATGAAGTTCGGTCAAATATTTGTCACTTTATTACAAATTGAAACATATAGCTAAACGTATCGCAAACACTTTTAGGGGTTGTATAAAATATCTTTAACATATGTGCGCTATAAAGACGCGCGAAAGCCATTTGGTCAAGACGCCTCAATATAACAGATATGTCTTAAAAAATGATCGAAATACCACGCAAGCTGCCATTGGTCTCTCCAAACATCCCTGCCACTAGAGTCCTGCCCCTCCCTTATTCACCTGCTGCTCTTCACCAGGTAACAAACACCTCTGATAATATCTTTGAACGCGGCTTTATTTTTACTCTTATTAGCGCAATTTGATGTTTCAACGATTCATTCCTTTAAGTATAAATATATAACATTGTTTTAACCATGCATTGAATCATAACAGATTTAATCATGCACGGAATCCGCAAAACTTTCTTCATCGTCATTCTTTTAATGGGGTTGCTCACGTTCTTTTATACCGACCGGGAGTTTTGGAGTAAAGCTCCAGCACAGATATTAAGGTATGTATCGTCTTACCTACATACTCTGTACCTGAAATTACCATTACAATGATTTTTGTTGTTGTAACCTAATGTGTAACCTAAAATCACTCAATTTTTTTTTTACTTGGATGAATAGCAGTCGATTCTGACGTTACCTCATGATTTTAAATCAGGGATTTTAAAACGTTTTGATGTTTGATTTGATAATGCTCTTAAATTTGGCTACTGAAATGTAAGGCAGAAATATTTTCACGTAGATCTGTTTTTTCCCCTATCCTATAAAAACTATTTGCGAAAAATAGACTAGGAAAAACAGTATGCGCTATAAAGACTTCTGCGCAATATTTGCCTTTCAGAAAGACGGGCGAAAAGAAAAAGAAAAATGTCCCAATAAAGACGCCACGCCAATAAAACAGTCTATAGACCTTACGAGGGCCGCTAAATGCAACAATTAGATGGCAAATACAAATCAAGGGCTTTACTGAATAATGGACCAAGCTGTTCTGTGTGTATAAAATGTGTCCTGTTTTAATGATTGTTATTATGAAAAACCTGGCTTTTTGATATCCAAAAAGATAAACCCACATGAAAAAATACTATAGTATTATTAAATACTGTAGTGTTTTTGAACCATACTATAGTAAAGTACTTGAATTAATTTGTTGTGTTAATTCTATAGTTGCTGTGGTAATATAACAACTATAGTAATATAATCAAATTATTTTACCCTAAGTTTTCTACAACTATACGGTATATTATAGCCTACCACAATATACACTACAGTTTACTGCAGTAAAAACTACAGTATTTATTACAGTTTACCAGTTCACTATAAAGCATTCATTAACAAGTGTTGTAATACTATAATATATACAGTATACTACAATTTATAGTATGCTTCAAAAACACTATAGTATTTACTATAAATGAAATGAAAGCAATGTCAGTTAAGAGCAGGAAATAGGCATTTTCAATAGAAGAAAATTTAAGTGAAGTTAACTTCCCAAAAAATGTGTTCTGTTTTAATGATGATTGATATTATGAAAAACCTGAAAAAAAAAGATAAATCATAAAGAACCATAATGAAGCCAATTGAAGTTAGTTGAAGTTAAACATTTACCTATGCACCTGAATTAATTCTGTCATACTGGAAAGGTTCAGGGTGTTTAAATAATATATAACTTCACATCTGTGTATCTTATGCAAACATGGAATTATGTTACTTATTAATTACTTGCAGTGATCAACCTTTCATATGTGGTATATAAGAACACACACACATTTTGCAAAAAAAACTTTTAGAACATTTAGAAATTAATAAAACAAAAAATGATTTGCATATTTGATCTTTAATTCTTAAATACATTGTGATTTTTTTTCCTCTTCAATTAAAAAACTCACCTGACAAATCACACCAATGAACCCTACAGGAACCATATTACAAACAAAAATATTATGATGGGTATTTCTTATATGTAATGTCTTACATCCCTAAAAGTAATTTAATGTTGGTGAGGGAAGAAATTGAAAATGATTCATTCCTGCTTTGGTTTTATTTGGTTACAAGTCTATGTAAATTGTACTCAAATATGTTTTTTTTTTCCACTCATACAAGTTTCTCAAGTTTACAAGTTCTCAAGAGTCCAGAGATTTCAGACTTCCCCAAAACAAAGTAAGTAGATTGAATTCAGTTTGATATGCAACCCAGAACCTGTACCTTCCTTGTTTTTATTTATTTATTTATTTATTATTATTATTTCTTTTATGTATTTTCATGTTTGTCTTTGATATTTTGCATGTCTCAGTATAGGGCCTTTTCACAATGAGAATCCAACACCCTGTACGTGCCAAAAGACTGAGCCTGCAAACCAGTTTGTGCCAAAAGTTGACCTGGACGACTTGCAGAAACGCCGGGCAGAGGAGTTCAGACAACACCAGATCAGGTTCCAATACATCTGATCTCTTCAGTATGGCGCAAAATCAGCCACACCCTATAAAACTATTTATGGGATTAAGCACAACTAGAAGAAAGTAAATGACTTGTTGGTTCCATTTTTAAACTCCTCCCTGCCTGAAACTCCCAGATCTCACCCATCAGTTGAAACCTAGTATTAACTAACTCGAACACACTTAATGTCTCCTTCACTTCCTTGTTGCCAAAAATGTCAAGCACATGGCAAAAAGATTTTAATTTTATTCATATGAAAGTACTAAAATGTAATTTTTTTGGATGAAAATTATTAGGCCTATTGTATTTTAAACATGTCATTTTTAAATGACAATGTCCCATAGAGGGTTAACAAAAATAGTCGCATATGTTTTCCAGGACAGGGAAAGAAAACGATGTTCTTATTCTCGCCCCTGCCAACACCCCACTCCAGTATCCAATCAGAGGATTCAGAGTGACCCCCATGAACAAAACACTTATTCCTGGTGAGTGATTTCTGCTGATCTAAGCTTTCTCAAACAGGTCAGGTTACAGACAGACAGAATAATGAAGATCTTTTGAAGTTTTTGAAAGAAGTCTCTTCTGCTTACCAAGGCTGCATTTATTTGATCAAAAACACAGTAAAACAGTAATATTGTGAAATATTATTGCAATTTAAAGGGGACCTGTAATGCCCCTTTTACAAGATGTAATATAAGTCTCTGGTGTCCCCAGAATGTGTCTGTGAAGTTTCAGCTCAAAATAACCCACAGATCATTTATTATAGCTTGTCAAATTTGCCCCTATTTGTGTGTGAGCAAAAACACACTGCTTTCCAGAAGAGGGTGGAGCTTTAACAGCTCGCACTTTGGTTGCTCAACAACAACAAAGCTGGAGAATCTCACACAGCCAAAATTAGGATTGTCAGTAACGGTGTTCAGCCTTATGGGGTGTTCACACCAGACGCGACTTGCGCAAATAAATCGCGCTATTTGTGCGTAGTTGGACGCTTGAACATTTTGAGTTTACTCACTTCATTCGCGCGTGAAATTCACTTCACAACAGACGCGAATTTGCGTCATGAGAGGGGCTTCTGCCAGGCGGCTCCAGTCTCGTTTCTGCACACTTCCTCTGAATAAACACATCAACTCGTCAGCGGGAAAGTAGTTGTAAAATACGGCGAATAAGCTCAATTTGCCGGCTTTAGCTAGATTGTAGCCTCAATATGTGTATATTATATATATATATATATATATATATATATATATAGCTCAAATTGAGTAAAGAGCATTTTTTACAATTTACCAGATTGTCCGAACTCCTCACTCACTTTCTTTGGTAGGAACTAGCTCATTGTAGTTCCTACCAGCCGTTTGTTGTAGTCCTTAAAAAGCAATTTCTGTAAAATAAAATATCTTCCTTTGCATTGAACTTTGAGCGTCGTAACTTTGCAGTTGTTGTTTATGCTCAAACAGCAACATTACACACTAAAGTTTCTTTTTAAGTTTGTACTTATTAAAGAATCCTGAAAAGAAGTATCATGGTTTGCCAAAAAAAAAAAAAAAAAAATGTAAGCAGCACAACTGTTTTCAATATTGATAATAATAAGAACCATTATTAATAATTGAGTACTAATAACAATTAATAATAATTAAGCATCAAATCAGCATGATTTCTAATGATGCTGAAAATTCAGCTTTGATCACAATAAATTACATTTTACAGAAATAAATTTAAAAAATTATTTTGTAATTGTAATAACATTACTTTTTTTTTTTTTTTTTTACTGTAATTTGATCAAATATATGCAGCCTTGGTGAGCAGAAGAGACTTCTTAAAAAAAAAAAAAAAAAAAAAAAAAAATTGAAAAACCAGTAGTGTGCAGTATATAAATAAAAATAGTATTTACTTAAGTGTTGCTATTATTAAGTATAAACAAATTTAATATGACATACTATTAATGCATTTTTATCTATATTAATTGAAGCAATGTATCATTATTAAAGGTCTAGCGCTGCAAACACAAAACAGAGCAGTTTACAAGGTTTGTTCTACTGAATATGGTTTTCTTGTTAAAGGTGGCAGGGTTTTTATATCTCAATCATTAGTTTGTTTCAAACAGTCTCTGTATGTGTTTTTCCTTCTTTTATTTGAGGTTTTGTGCACTTTTGATCAAATATTAATGTGGGTGATTTTTTTAAAAGGAGTCATGATGTTAAAGTGAATAAAATGAGCTCATAGGATCTGAAACCTCTCCAGGTGTCTTTAAGGGTGCAGAAAGGGCTGCTCTCAGTGCTAGATGTTCAGGAGGGTGAGCAGGTGGATGGCCAAAATAAGGAGCATCTCAACATCTCATCCAGCAGCCTCCAACAGCTCAATGAGCTGCTGAGCAGAGTGACCTACACCAGCACCGTCTACCACATCAAGACCCAAGACCTCGGTACGCAACCTGTGACTTAAAGACATATTTCTCCTAAATTTAGTCATCACTTACTCTCATGTCATTCTAAACCTGCATGACTCTCTTTCTTCTGCTGAACACAAAAGGTCACTTTTGTGAGACTTATTTTAATTTAACACATTCATCTGAATGTACTGACTTGCGCATTTCCATTTATATGTACAACCATGCTGTAAACCCGAATAATTACCCGAATAGTTACATCAAATTTTTTAAGTTAAAGGTGCAATATGTAAAACTTTTGTCCGCTAGAGGTCGCTAGAGGCCTATTCAAAACAAAGGCGTAGCTTAATGACGCCAAGTTTGAGCGCGGAATCTTGGGACATGTGGTCTTCACCTCAACGGACGGTGCAAAAGAATAGGGATAGGACTCGGGAAGAAATCATCTTTATGGATGCGATTATTAATGTTATTGTAGTATGAAGCAGAGCAGGTCCGAGTGTTGTGGGAGCTGAACGAAGCCGCTGGAGCGATTGTGCAACACACGCCTCGCGAGCAGCGGAACTTTTATTATGCCACAGTCGCCGGCGCCGCTTCCGCTTTTTCGGTCATGAGTATGAGGTAACGCAGATCTGTTTATCATATTAGATACATTTGAGAGAGTTAAAAATGATGTTATAACGTTACTCTTTGCGTTCGCTCGGTGGCTGCTATGAGACACTTGTTTGAGACACTGCAGTAAGCTAGATTGATTTTGAATATCATATTAAATGCTGGATGGCTTGTGTTGATAAATGGCATGTGATTCATTTTAAAACGCATTGTATGATGGAGAAAATTCTGTATTACTGTTACTAAAAATAAAGCTGCATCTGATTATGCTATGTTAGCTACTTCACAAAATAGCGTTTTTCTCTGAGGCATGGTAAAGCATGGTACTCGCAAAAAATCAAGAAAATTAGATTTAAACAATAAGACTAAACGTGTTGAGCTATATAACAACAAATTAGTTTTCTCTCTATAAATATATCAAAACAGTTGTTGCCTTGTCTATTAAAAAGTGTAATATATATTAAAGCGTCTTTGTTGTTTCCATGGTTTCTACAAAATAAAACCGGAAACCGAGGCAGACCGAGGGTTAACGCGGGTATGACGCAATTGACAGGCGACTCCTCACACGTCCCGGAGCCTTGGTTAAAATTGCAATTTTCTCACGATTTACAAATAGTTGGAAACATTTGGGATATTGTAAGTACTCAAGTGAACAAAATATATAACACTGGCCTAGTGGTTTTTGGATATTTCACTGCAAAAATATTACATATTGCACCTTTAAGAAATTCAAAGTTTAAGTAAGCAGAACTGGCAAATTTCAATTTTGTACTCATACATTTTAATTGCTCTTAACTGCAAATTGCATTAAACTTAAAATCGGGATCGGGAAAGGTCCTCGAGCCAGGACTCGAACTCAGGTCGACCGAAGTGGAATGGTGCTATATCTCGGCGTGCTGCCCACGAGGTTATCAGACACAGAAACTCTTCTTAATTGGGATAGCAAAGCATTAAACATTACTAAATCGCCCACTTAAAGGGACAGTTCACCCAAAAATGAAAATTTGATGTTTATCTGCTTACCCCCAGGGCATCCAAGATGTAGGTGACTTTGTTTCTTCAGTAGAGCACAAATGATGATTTTTAACTCCAACTGTTGCGGTCTGTCTGTCGTATAATGCTTGTCAATGGGAACTCCACCTATAAGAGTCAAAAAAAACACGCACAGACAAATCCAAATTAAACCCTGCGGCTCGTGACGACACATTGATGTCCTAAGACACGAACCGATCGGTTTGTGCGAGAAACCGAACAGTATTTATATCATTTTTTACCTCTAAAACACCACTATGTCCAACTGCCTTGAGCATCTGGTGTGTGAGGTCTGAATGCACTCTGACGCCGGACGCACTCTTTGAAGTATACACGTGAGAGATCACTTCCAGCATCAGAGCTCGTTTTCAGACCTCACACATGCAACAGTTGGAGTTAAAGAACATCATTTGTGTTCTACTGAAGAAACAAAGTCACCTACATCTTGGATGCCCTGGGGGTAAGCAGATAAACATCAAATTTTCATTTTTGGGTGAACTATCCCTTTAACATTAATCTTGCCCCAAAACATTATATAACACTTAATTTTAGCATTCATTCGCCCTTTCAAGTGTCATGGCAAAGCATGCTAGGAAATAGAAATTCTAGCCTAGTTTCAGGTAAATTTAAGTTTGTCTAAATGAAAAGAAACTCAAAACTATGAAACAATTCAGATTACTTAAAATGTGTCAGTTCCGTGAACTCAAAAGGAAAAGAATGTTTATTGAACTGATTTGTTTAATGCTATACTCAAACCAATTAATTATTTTGAGAGTTAGGGTTTACAGTGCAATCATTTTACATATGTTTTCATGTCTTTAGTGTACTTCTCTTTTGAGAACCATAAAGTCATATTCCCGATAGAGATCAGACGTTTGTCAGTTCCTGTTCTGTTTGACCCGGGGAAAGGTGAGCTCAAGTGTTAACATATTATCTAATATAATTATGTTTCTGAACAATTTTATTTTTTAATTTAAGTTAGTTTTAATTTTATTTTAAGTTTTAGTAATATTAGTACTTCAGTTTAAACTTTATTTCTGTTAGTTTCCAAACAACATTTCTCATTTTTGTTCAAGTTTTTTAAGTTTATGTTTGTCATTTAATATTTATATTTTATTTCAGATTTATTTCAATTAATGAAAATAATTTTTAACCCATTTAGTTTTAGTTAACAGTAGCTATGATTCCATCCTATGGAAGATTTTTTCTGCCACTAAATAAATTTTTTTTTTTTTTTTTAAATTGCGACTTTTTATTTCACAATTCTGACTTTTTTTTTTCCACAGAATTGCGAGTTTATAAATTTATAACATGCAATTGCTTTTGAAAAAAAGTCAGAAATGTAAGATATAAACTTGATGTAGATAAGATATAAATTCTGAGAAATAAATCAGTCTTTTGTTCCTCAGAATTGGACTTTATAACTCGTAATTGCGAGTTTATATCTCACAATTCTGTTATTGTGAGTATTTTATCTCACAATAAAAAGTCAAAGGCATGCGCATAAACTATGATGGAAACACATTTACCGAATAAATCTCACATGACCGTCTCAAAACAGGATGTGATTGGATAACTGGACTAACTAGTGGACCAATCGAAATGCCTGAGCCAAAGTCTGTCATCAGAATGATTTGGTTTAATTCCCTCCCAGAAGCCTTTCAAACGATTGCGTTTCCAGTTTCCCAGAAAGTGACGATTTAGTTCTCTTGAACACATGGGATGGTAACAGTGCTTTATCGCAAATGTTTTATGCAATATTCCAATTTTGTGCAGTTAAATTTGCACCTTTGGATGGAAACATAGCTAGTAACAACACTGCTTATGAACAAATAGAATCACAGATTTTGTATCATGTGAACACGATCACCACATGGGCACATAATTCTCTCTCTCTCTCTCTGCAGATGTAAACTCCCAGGTCACTGTACTAATTAAAGCATTTCTGAGATATAAAGAACTAAAAGTCCTCATCGCTAGTATTCGTCGCCTCTACCCTTTAATAAAGATCATTGTTGCTGATGACAGTCTGAACCCAGAGAAGGTGGTTGGTGACAATATAGAACAGTACATAATGCCCCCGGCACAGGTACATACTTCAAGTTTTTAAAACTGTATGCGTTTTAAAATTAAATGTTGCTGTAATTTGCTTGAAGTATAAAAGTTTAAATATATTGTTTGGCCTTTCAGGGCTGGTTTGCCGGCAGAAATCTGGCAGTGTCCCAGGTCACCTCTAAGTACTTCCTGTGGGTGGATGATGACTTTGTTTTCCTGAATGAGACGCGTATTGAGAGCTTTGTGAACATTATGGAAGCCGTTCCTGAACTAGATGTGGTAATTAAGTCAATATATCATATTGATAACCTCAAAAGTTTTTAATGTTTTTGAAAGAAGTCTCTTCTGCTCACCAAACAGTACAATACAGTAAAACAGTAATGTTATGGAATGTTTTTGTGATTTAAAAGAACTGTTGTCTATTTCAATATATTTTTAAAGTGTAATTTATTCCTGTGATCAAAGCTGAATTTTCAGCATCATTACTCCAGTCTTCAGTGTCACATGATCCTTCCAATGCTATCTCACGACCAATTCGTACGTATTTTACGAGGTGGCTAATTCGTACGACCTCACTTGAATTAATACGAATTTGGTGACTTGTAAAATACGTACGATTTAGCAAAAAACGTACGAATTCGTACGAATTAGCCACCTTGTAAAATATGTACGAATTGCCGTGAGAGTACCGCCGCTCCCTATACGTAGAGTACGCAGTTTGCGTAGGGCACCAACTCCCAGGGGGGGGCACCACCTTTGCTCAAAAAAAAAAAAAGTCTAAATATATAAATAAACTAATATTCTGTATGTAATATAGTAATATTACTATTGTATAGTAATAATAACTCAAAAATGAATGTAAACAGAAACAGAGATATTAAAAAGAATTATTGAGGACGCAGTAACTTAAGCACGCGCAACACGCCATTCCCGCTTCGCCCCGCCCCCACCTCACACTGACAACAGCAGTCTGGCGTTGAGAAGCGAAAAAGATAAGAAAAAAAGATTAATCACGTGCATCATTTTTAGGTATGTTCACAAACATGTGGAACTTTATATTTTTGACTATTGTCGTTAATGGGTGAGATTAATTAAACGTGTTTAACGACATTAAGGATTTGACCACAGGGGCGTAAATTTCATCTGACAGTTGGGGGGGACAATAAACATAAAATTTCTCAAGAGCAATTTTTGAAGGGGACACAAATAATACAGCCAAATTTTTTTCTTATAAAGGATGTATGTAATGTAACACAGAAGAAAACCTTACAACTATTAAAAGTGTAGCATAGAGACTGTGCCATTATGCTCAATGTTTCTCTTTGGTTCAATGAAAAAAACTGACTAAATTGACCAAAATATTCTTCAAAACCATTTATTTATTGGAATATGTTTGAAGTTGTTTACAACCAAGTCACCAAAATACGATGAATACACACTGAGCAAAACCCAACACACAACAGCAAATCTACTAGCCTTATTACAGTTCACATATGCTTATCACAATGTTAGTTGTTAGTGTGGGTGACTTACTATCCAACAATCTAGGTAACATTATAATCGCTAACATAGCGGACTCACGGGGAAAAAAAATCATCAGTTATCATCTTTTTTTTTTAAAAAATCATCAGTTATCATAATTTTTTATGACTAATTACTCAGCTTCGTCTGTATTAAATAATCACTTCATCCGATGTTTTTGAATAAAACAGCTTTGACAGCCTACTTACCGGAACTCCTCTCAACTACTGTCTGCAGAACCAAAGACTATAGTCTTAAAGTGACTTTGGTAGAACTGTTCTCTCCCGCCGGCGCCGCCTGACTTGTACACACACAAGTGTGACGTGCGTGGTGGACGAAACCACTGTGAGGCAAGGGAGGGGTGAATCAAAATGTTGTATTGTTTTACTACTTACACAATTATTTTAAGTATATATCATTTATTTACTATATATATCATTTATTTACAATACTTAAATGGTTTTTAATTATATATTTTTATATATAAAAATATATAATCTGAATTGTTTCATAGTTTTGGGGGGGGGGGGGGGCGCACCACCGACGCATCTGCCTGATTTTTTCATCGCTATAATTTCAATATTTTAATGTGCTAGGTATTGGATTTTGAACCATGGTAAAGATATTTGTAGCCAGATTTCACGATTCCTCAATTCATTTTGAGTGCTCGATTTCGCCAAAAAGTAAAATCATAATTAGACAGTTTTCTAAGGCTTCACGATATATTAAACAATTTAAAATATGATAATATAGCATAACATAGTGCTATCATATATAAACCTACGCTAACATAGGAGAATACTTGTTTACCTGCGGTTTCAAAATAAAAGTTTAAACCCTCGCTCTGACTCTGCATGTTTTGATAACTTTTGCTGCGTCCGAAATCGAATACTACTCTGCTATATAGTACGCGAAAAACAGTATGCGAATAGAGTATGTCCGAATTCATAGTATTCGAAAAACAAAGTACCCGGATAACTTACTACTTCCGGCGAGATTCTGAAGTGCACATAAGATGGACACTTTACTATCCCATGAAGCCACGGGAGAGGATTTGTGGATGGAGTTGAAGGGACGTAACTGACGCTGGTAGGTCATGTGACGGTAAAAACATAGCGGATGTAGTACGTCCGAATTCATTCGTACTACACGCATTCGTACTATATAGAACGTACTTTTTCAACGTTCGTGAAGTAAATTTAAATTCCAATGTAGTACCTGCTCTACAGTACAAGATTTCGGACGCAGCCGATGGCTGTTGAAGAAATTACAGTGACTGCAGCATTTATATCATAAAGAGGTATACAAATATTGTATACAAATGTTGTTTGGCCAATTTTAAAAAAGGATTTGATCATCCTGTAAAAACAATCACATAGCCGCTGGCGCCCTCTGCAGGCATTTGATATAATACATAATGTACGTAAGATGATTGTTTACATTATGTATTACATCATGTATTTTGATGAATGTGAATAAGTCAGTTCTGTTTCCTCTTAAAGATTGTCGTTTTAACTGATCTGTAATATTCCAAGTGCAAATCAAGTAACATACCTGGGAGTTGTTATATGTAAAGATTACAATTTGCGTAACAGTTTAAACTTTAATCCAATTATTAACAAAACAAATAAGAAGTTTAATATGTGTTTACAAAGGGATTTGTCAATTCAGGGGCGGGTGCTTTTGTCAAAAGCCGAAGGAATCTTCAGTATATGTGTCATTATCATTGGACATTCCCCCTAAAGTTACAACAATACAGTTCTGCTTAGGGCACCCATTCCTGGACGAATGTTAAATATTAACGTGAACCGAGTGGAATAGGTTATAGAAAGTGAATATGAATATATATGGATACTCTATATTTTACATCTATTTTATATTAATCTCAGTCTTATTTTTATGTTTGTGAAAGACCTTGTTTTTTGACATTGTTTTGTAGTGATGATTCATTCTCTTTCTCTCTCTCTCCATCAGGTTGGTGGTCAGGTAGAAGGAAATCAGTTCTTCTTTAAGCTGGAATATGAGGAAGGGAGCAGTGAAGAAGGCGGCTGTATCACACGTGTCAGTCGTGCTCACGCGCCTCTGCCAGGTTTTGACGGTTGCTTCTTTGCAGATGGAGTTGTCAATTACTTCATGGGCCGGACAGACGCTGTGAGGAGGGTGGGTTTTGACCCGTTCCTCAAAAGAGTGGCTCACACTGGTAGGTGGACTTCAAAGGGTTTGAAAACATCCAGATCACCTGTCACCTGATTCATTTTGAATGAGGCCTTTTGTTAAATTATTTCCCAATAGACCTGCTTAAAGTGACACAAGAGAATAGATAAAAGAGATTTATGATATCATGGCTTAGGTCATCATAGTTCATTTAATACATGGGCATAGACGTAGTACAAACAATGCGGGCAGTCTGGATTTAGAATGGCGCTCACAATGGTGAACAATCATTTGATAATTTTTTTCACAGTGATACCATAGAAGAAACATTTTTGGTTCCCCAAAGAACCTTTCAGTAAACATTTCTTAAAAGAACCTTTTTTTTTTTTTTCTTCATGTGAACAACATTTTAATAATCTAAAGATTCTTTTGTGCAATGGAAAGTTTCCATGAATGTTGAAGGTTCTTCATGGAACCATCAGTGCCAGTAAAACAACTTTATTTTTAAGAAACAAGAATCTGTTGTAATTTTTTTTCTCAATTTTATACAGAATTCTTCATTGACGGACTTGGAGATTTATTAGTTGTCACCTGCAAAGGTCTCAAAATTGGCCACCAAAAACGCAGTCGCACAGACAAGTACGGTTCCTTCAGGTATCCTCCCAAAAGTGATTCAGAAGCAAAAATGACCCACCATTTTTTCAAGAACCATCTAAAATGCATGAAATACTAAGGAGCATTTGAGGTTAAATATGCTGTTCCTCACACCTTAATAATCATTATTTGTATTTTTTATTTACTCTATCAATCTTGGACACATCTACTCATTCTTTATTATGACAATTTTGGTAACACTTTACAACAAGGTTCCATTAGTTAAGGTTGGTTAATGCAATTACTAACACTGAGCATTGCAATACATTTGTTACAATACTTATTTATCTTTGTTACCAATAGTTAGTAAAAATACAACTGTTCATTGTTAGTTTGTGTCCATTAAATAATATTAACAAATACAGCTTCTAATAATGTATTAGTAAATGTTGAAATTAACATGATCTCAGAATAAATGCTTTATAAGTATTTTTCATTGTTAGTTCATGTTAGTTAATGTTAACAAATGGAACCTTATTGTAAACTGTTACCACAATTTTTTTTTACATTTTATAATAATAGCAAAATAATCAAAACTGTAAAATAACAAAAATGGAATAATGAGAATTATTTATAGTGATCAAAACATGAATAAATGAACTTTAATTTGAGCTTCTTCTTTGTGTAGTTTCCAGCTCTGTTCACGCTGAACATCCACTTAACCAACTTCATGCATCCTGGGATGTTTTTTAAACACTATTTAAGTTCACATGTATGTTGCACAGTTGTCAGCTGGTTTTGACTTTTCCTTCAATATCCACTCCATGTTTTTTTTTTTACTTTAAGTAATATGAGTTGGATCTTGTAACCAAAGAGCATTTGAAATGTTTATGAGGTAGCAGGTAATGTTCTCAGGATAATGAATGTGAAAATGATAGTGTTATCTTTATTGCTTTTCTTAGAATGCAATTCATAGGGTTTTTAATGAACTGCATATAAACTTAATTAAGCGTGCATTGCTGAATGTTAAAATTACACTAAATGAAGGATGTTAAAAGTGTAGCCAAGTCAATCATGGGCACCGTCATCGGGTTGTATGGCGGTGAGCTGATATTACCACGAGTAACTTTCAAAATGGGAGTCCATGCACCGTGTTGAGATATTTATGGGGCAATTCTGGTCTCATTTGATTTCCCTCAAAAGTAGTCCCCCCTTAAATTACAATAAGCAAGGCTGTAATGGCTTAGCTAGTACAAAAAAAAAAAAAAACAATCCAAATATGTATATATATATATATATATATAAATATATAAATGACTATAGTAATGAGCCAACAACAAACAAATGGAAAAAACAACCAAAAATATTAATAAAAATAAAGGTAGGGAAACCAGTGATCAGTTGACCAGGACAAATACAACTCTTTGTAGCTTTTGGCTGATTACGGAAGTACCACAGCCATAAACTTTGTGCAGCGAGCTGTATCGACCATTCAACATCCAACTCAACATAACCAGCATGAAAGCATTTAAAGCACACATCTAAAATCAACAGAACTTGTTATTCCCTTCCAGCAACCAGCAACCAACAACCACAACTTGTCTTGGCTACACAAGTTTACAAAACTCAACATTTTTACTGTATATAAAGCAGGCTATATTGCTAGGTCACTTTCACATGACCTTCAGGCTCTCTCTTTAAATATATATATATATATATATATACAGTATGTTTACAAAATGTGAAAATTAGGTCTGTTAAACTGGTTTGGCCTGTTAAACTGTTCAGCTGCATATCACCTGGGTTACTTTACACAGTCAAACTGCATTTGCATCCTTTATGTTAAAAAGGGCATGGCAAGAGTTGGTTGTAAGTCTCCAGCAGCAGAGCAGTTCCAGGCAAACAATGACGTTCAAAACTATCTTGTTTCTATAGATAACATTACAACAACAGCCTATCTTGGTTCTGTGAAAATTGCAAAACCAATGTTAGCCTACTCACTGGAGCAATAACAACACATCCTCTGCGTATGTTTTCAGGCCTTTCCGCAATTTCTCAGAAATTGGTTACTTCACCTTTAAGTGTCCGATTTGTATTTTATAGTTTAAAATCTTTAAGACTGTAAAGTCACTGATGCCACCAAAGAGGATCACCAGTCCTTCAAATGTGCCTTTTCTGTTTAATAGATTCTGTTGTCGTTTTCATACATTGTTGTGCCAATAAAGAGTTAATTCTCTGTTGTCATTTTATTTTTTGAGAAAACAATGTGTTAACTTTCTTGAACATTGTTTAATTAATTATTTTTACATTCCCGCGCTGTCCCATGCCGCATCCACGTGACAGCAGCGGCCAGTGAGGACTCGCAGCTAGTTCGCGCTAAGCAGTGTTGCCAAGTCCGCTGTTTTCCTGCGGAATTGGGCTACTAAATACTGTTTCCGCGGGTTGAAGCGACCCCAAATAACATGATATTTAGCCCCTGGAATGCGAATTTTACCATGGGAACCCCGCCAAAAACGCGGATTTTACTCCCGGAACGCGATTTTTTTTTTTACTGGGGGATCCCCCTGAAACGCGATTGTTTTGAGTAGCAATTGTGCAGGTTTTGTTGTGAAAACTTGGCAACCCTGGCGCTAAGGTATCTGCGTTTTCATCTTTCACCGTCTGTTGTTGTTCGCTGTAATGCGTCATTTTCATCTTCAACTTCAGAAGGGAATAGACCTTTTTCACAGACTGTGATGACACGTTTCAAGGTCATCAATATCGTAAATCCTGCAAAGTTTTTTTTTATATTGTCATTTAAAAAGAAAAAATGTATGTACATTTATAATACATTGTATTATATTAGGATACCTTTGCATCAAATTACAAAAAACTAGTTAACGCTGCTGAGAGGGTGTTTCTAACACCGCGGCTATGGGAGTGATGGTAAAAATGACATCTTTCTCTGTTCTGACTGCCGTTATCAATCGCTCTCTATTTTTTTTTCCATTTTTTGAAAGTTGTGAAAACACAATTGTGGAGTTTTTCTTTTGCTGTTTTTGCAAATGGAAACAATAAAATATATTTAATGATTTTATTCATTCACTGTTATAAAAGTTAACCCAACTATGAAAAAATGTTAAAAGGGTCTATTGGCTGCTGTGGGAATAGAGTACCTCAGGGATGACGTGTTTTTGTAGGCCAACCCGGAAGTTAGCGGCGCACGATCGAAAGCCTATGCATTTTTCCCATAGACTTTTGGAAAATCGCAAAAAATAAAGCTCTGTGTTTAAGGGTTATGACACTTACACGTTTTGTCTATCAAGATAATCTTTACAACATTTATACATTTTGAAGCCTAAATAAAGTCGTCAGATATAAAAAGCTAACAGTAGGCTATAAACGGACTACAGCACACCATGATCGCGGATCAGCGTCACCAATTTGTTAGCAACCGCTGTTTTTAAGACACAATAAAGGTTTAAAAAAATCACAAGTGGGTTATAACTGGTGTGTTTTATGTCACAGATCAAAACGTGAAAATATTTAGAGGCTTTGTTAACCACAGACCTTATTTCAGGCGATTTAGCAAAAACCCATTCAAAAAACCCATAGACTTTAGGGCGATGGAACCGGAAGTCCTAAAATATTAACTCGCTTCCGGGTTTTGCCTACAAAAACACATCATCCCTGAGGTACTCTATAGAGTATCTATTGCTTTTAAAGGGATAGTTCACCCAAAATGAAAATTATCCCATGATTTACTCACCCTCAAGCCATCCTAGGTGTATATGACTATCATCATATACACCTAGGATGGCACGTTAACCAAGCACGTTTTGAAGTCAAAAATAATGCATCCATCCATAAAAAAAAGAAATCCATACGACTTAATAAATGTCTTCTGAAGCGAAGCGATGCATTTTTGTAGGAAAAATATCCATATTTAAAACTTTATAAATTCAAATAACTAGCTTCCGACGGACGACCGTACTCAGAATGCACAAGTCGATTTGCGGCGGAAGAGTATCCTCTGACCTGATGCACAACGTAATGACAAACGCGGAAGCTCAGAGGATAGAGCAAAACAAATCACTGGTCACAGATTATAAGTCTAAAACGATAATTTTTAAAAAGAAATTTCGGTGGATTTCAATATAAGAGAAGAAGAGGAGCTTAAATTTGTTGCACAGTCCTATTTGTTTGAACCGCGAGAGGCGTCTAAGCTTATGTTACTCCTACATCCTGCGTCATACATCACGTCAGAGGAATACTCATTTGCCGCAAGTCGACTTACGCAGTATGCGTACGGTCGTCCGCCAGAAGCTAGTTATTTGAATTTATAAAGTTTTAAATATGGATATTTTTCTCACAAAAATGCATCGCTCTGCTTTAGAAAACATCTATTAACCCCCTGGAGACGTATGGATTCATTTTTTTTTATGGATGGATGCATTATTTTTTTTACAAAATGTGGCCCCCCATTCACAACCATTATAAACCTTGGAGGACTAAGGATATTTTTAAATATAACTCTGATTTTGTTCGTCTGAAAGAAGATAGTCATATACACCTAGGATGGCTTGAGGGTGAGTAAATCATGAGTTAATTTTCATTTTTGGGTGAACTATCCCTTTGACTGGAGGAAATCTAAACCGCAAGCCGGAGGGTAAAATCTCAAACTCAGAGTAAAGGGGATGGGCACTATCTGATATGGGTTTGGCTTTCCTACCACCTGTCTATTGTACAGGCCAGTAAGTCTACTTTGCACAAAGCCTGAAATTTTACTACTGACCTTTACTACTATTTTTAATATAATATCATATCTAAATGCACTAAATACACTAAAATAAGGGGTAAATCCTGTGTGGATTATGGAACATAGCTCTGTAGGCAACCCCAGTTGCTCACATCTTTTCTGTTAGTACTTGCATAAAAGTTTTACATAAAGCAGTTCATTTGCATTTAGTGCCTTAAAGGGTTAGTTCACCCAAACATGAAAATTCTGTCATTTATTAACTCACCCTCATGTCATTCCACACCCGTAAGACATTTGTTCACCTTCAGAACACAAATTAAGATATTTTATGTCTTAATATCAGCCTTCCGTATTTAATTTACAAAAAAAAAAAAAAAACGGAACTGGCGTTGTGTCAGTTAAGCTTTTTCCATAAGTTGAATAGGGAAGGTGTAGGACGTAGCATAAGCTTTTTGAACTGTGAGAGTTTTACACTTTCTTCGTAAGATGAATACGGAAGGCAGTCTGGCGGAAGCTAGATATTTTACTTCATAACTTGTTAAATATAGATTTTTTTTTTTTTTTTACACAAACCCATCGCTTCGCTTCAGAAGGCCTTTATTAACTCCCCGGAGCCGTGTGGAGTATGTTTATGATGGATGGATGTGGATGGAGACACTTTCTTCTGCTCATACTCGTCGATCCTGTTCACTGCCATTATAAAGCTCGGATGCGTCAGGATATTTATTAATATAATTGTGTTCATCAGAAAGAAGAAAGTCATATACACCTAGGATGGCTTAAGGGTGAGCTTGGAATAATTTTCATTTGAAAGTGAACTAATCCTTTAAGTTGAGGAAAAAGAGCATTGTTTAAATATCTGACATACGGTACTGCTTATATTTTGTCACCATCTGTACACAAATGTAAGTAGTGAATGCGCGTGTCCATGGACGGGGCTGAGTGGGTGTGGTAATGTTGGCTGGTGTGGCTACAGTGCCAGGGCTGAATTTTTGTCCCAGTCCGCCCCTGTACAGGTCTCATGCAATGACATCAGACTAACAGCCTTAAAATAAGGAAGAATGAAACAAGGAAATTAATATATTTACAAAGAAAGAGGAAGATGTAAAAAAACGACTAACAATGGAGTTCACTTAACACAAAGCTACAGAGGCTATTTTATATGATTCTATATTATTATTTTTTCAGTTATTAACGGAGTTATTTTTTTTTTAAAAATATATATTTTAATAATAAAAAGCCATCTCTTTGTATATATGTTGTTATTATTATTATTATTATTAGGGTAGTATATAAATTCATCACCATTTATCCTAGTATTTCTATGTTGTTCTATGAACAAAATCTTTGTAAGGCTGGTGTTTGATTGGGCTCTCTCTCTCTTTCTTTTGTTTTTTTTTTTCTTGCTTCATATTTCATGCCGTAATATATTCTATGTCATGTGATTCCCATGTACCCCATGTGATCATGCCATATGCTAATAGGCTTGTTCGATTTGAAGCACCGAACAGTCTGTGCAACAAGTCTTTTGTTTCCTATTGTGTCAGGTTCCCACTGGGTTCAGGTATTTCTCGTTTTCTCATTAGTGGTCAGTTTATTTATAGCCCTGTTTCCTGGTTATACTGTAACCTGCTGTTGTGATTTTATTGTCCATGCCATATCAAGTCAAGTTCATGTTTATGTTCGAGTTATGCTTATTTTTTTAAGTTATTGTTTTGTTTTTGTACACTTTTGGAATAAACCGCACTTGGGTTCAGAACTCCGACTTGACTTAAGTCGTTACGATCTTTGCTGTGTCCACAAACAAACCGTCTCTTATTCACATGGATATCAGATTTTTTTCTGTTCACCAGCTGTCAGTCATCAGACACAATGCCACCTCACCTATGCACTACATTATTTCTTTGTAACATCATAACTGCTGATTATACATTACGTTATAAAGCTTTTTTTAAATGTTTTTCTTTAGTGTATCAATCTTATGGTCAGTCTGACAAAGTAATACATTAGGGTTTTTTAGCTGTGAATGTAAAGCGTTGTTAAAAAAGTCATTTAGTAATTTTGTTTTTCGGAAACACTTTGGGTTTGTAAACAAAGTAAAATATACGGTTTAAAATTTAAAGCTTTGTCATGTCCATTTTATTGTCAATCTGAAATTGGAAATGGCAACAGAAAAATAAATGTTAAATATCTTTAGCATTCATCTACATTAGATTAATCTACCAATGACTATACATTTCATAATGTTGGTGTGGCTTTGTATCTGAATGCAAATCTTAGAGTTAGCCTATATAATGTTGAGTTAATCTGTTTCTATAGAAACTATCATCAAGTTGTTTCACACTGGGATTTCTCTCAGGAAGAGGGATCTGGGGGAAGGCTACACAATATTGCTAGGCAGCATGTCCTGTTTTTTATGTCAACAAAATCCTGTTTGCTTAAAATCTGGTTGCTTAATTAGCAGCAAATCAGCATATTAGAGTGATTTCTGAAGGATCATGTGACACTGAAGACTGGAGTAATGATGCTGAAAATTCAGATTTGCATCACAGGAATAAATTAGCCTACATTTCAAAATATATGCAAATAGAAAGCTTTTTTTTTTAATTTGTAATAATATTTCGCAATACTACTGTTTTTACTGTATTTTTGATTAAATAAATGCAAAACGTATTGTATATTGCCCTGACATGTAGACCTATATATCCGGGGTTTTTTGTCTCTAGTCGTTCCATGGCTTTTCAATACGGTGTGGCCATCTAGTGGTCATAACAAGTATAGCACGTACCAAACTGCGGCGTTCCGGTTTTTTGTTAAAAAAAAAAAAAAAAAAAAAAATGTCGCATTGATTATTTCACTTATTTTAGTACCAACACACAGACACGATAAAAATGAAATATAAATTCATAAATTAAATCTGTGATATGTCCATTTTAACTATGCCTAGGCTATAACTATCAGTTCATTTGGCCTTCATATAAAAATTGTGGAATTGGGGGGGAAACATTAAAGGGATAGTTCAGCCAAAAATGAAACTTCTGTCATCATTTACTCGCCTTAAAGTTGTTCCAAACCTGTGTGAATTTCTTTCTTCTGCTGAACACAAAAGAAGATATTCTGAAGAATGTCGGTAGCCAAACAGTTGCCATTGACTTCCATAGTATTTTTTTTCCTCCATACTATGGAAATCAATGGGGCCCAACAACTGTTGGTTATATTCCATATTCTTCAAAATATCTTCTTATGTGTTCAACAGAAGAAAAAAAAAATTCACACAGGTTTGGAACAACTTGAGGGTGAGTAAATGACGACAAAATTTCATTTTTGGGTGAACTATCCCTTTAAGGAAAACCCGCGCTGGGATTCGCTCCTTTTGAACCAGTCACGTGGTTTCAGCGAAGCCTCATACGTCATAGATCACGTGGTTTTGACAAAAAAGAAACAAGCTCTAATACAGTGCTTTAATGTGATTTTTTTTCTATCTCATTCTCCACAAGCTTATTTAGTACATTGACGACTTTACATTATTCGCCAATCTGTTTAAAAACAGCTAAACTTCACAACGACACCTTCCACCACAAAACAAACATTTTCATCTATTTTTCACCAAATAATCAGTCTCCGTAAAGACCGTCAAAAATTGCCAGTGCCGACTATATTTCAAGTCGTCACGGCGGGGTATTGGGTAAAGTTTTCAATTAGCAATAATCGCGCCTCGGATAAACCTCATAGGCTACGATACTGCCACTGCGCAAAGCTAAAGATTATTTTTCTCATGGCCAGTATTACCTCAAACATACAACACTTTACAGAGACGGTAACCAAATGACGCTCACGACAAGTTAACCAAGCGAAAAACGATGAAGACATTAGTAGTGATATCAATTGAGCGGTGCGTCTAAAATGTAAAAATAAGCAAAAATAGCATTTTAAAAAATATTTTCGCTTACTTTCGCGTTGCATCACGGGAACGCAGTGACGTAGGAGACACGTAAGGTCGACAAATGGTGGGGAATTTAATTTCAGAGCAACCGTGAATCCAATAATATCCGCGGACCTGATTATACATGCAAGTAATCCCAGAAAACAACCCGAAATATGACATAAGAGAGTTATAAATCCTAATATAAGAGCAAAACAGCATGGTGACATCACGGCGTCGCTCTGATGCAGTACATTTAACAACCGCTAGATGTCAGTAACAGCTCGATTATGAGATGTGACAACCATCAACCGAATCACACTAAAACTGCAACGACAATCCACAATCAAGTTTCAATATATACAGAATTATTGTACAGCTTACTGCTGTTATATTAATGTGTATAAAGAGTGGGTTGTCAGGTTGTTCATTGTGCTGATGCTGACAGAGTTCAGCGAGTCTGTGACTGACAGGATGAAGTCTTCATGATCAGCACAACCGTCAGTCATGAGGATTTCATTTCTAGATCTGCAGCTCACGTTGACCTACATAACCTAAAAGTTTGTGTTTGCATTCTTTAAACTCATTAATCATTCAGATAAGAACTTTCTCAAACCTATTTTATGAAATGCATTCTATAGTTCTTAGGGCTTGATAAATGTAGGACACATCTGTCTTGATTTATTGTTGTAGTTTCTCTATCCACAGTGTTTGTCATAGATGTCATTGCACACTTACTGTTCTAGAAATCTTTTTAGCGGGGATAAAAATGTGATGTTAGTGCTAGTTTCTGTTTATATATATACTTTTTTTTTGTATTTCTTTTACCTCTGTGTGGGTCCACGATGGAGCTTCACACGATAAAGCGCATATGAAAGCAGCCTGAGGGCCCTGTCATCCCTGCATTGATTTGGATCCGGATCTCAGGGCTGGAAATAGAGATGAACAGATGGCAGAGTGATGGCACTGGATCAGGCTGAGCGGCCGGGCCGGGCCGCACCCACGCCATACCCGCTGCACCGTGAAATCACTGGGGGTTTTGCACCATGCCCACACGAGAGCTCTTGCTTTCTCTGTGAGAAATAGCTGCTGCTCTGAAGGATAAAAATTCCTCATGTCATGTAGGAACAGCTCCGCAGCCAATACTGAAACTATAAACATACTTACTTTTATTAAGATACTTATTAATATTATAAAGAAATAAAATAAAAATATACATGTATATTGTTTTAGTAGTAGTAGTAAGTTACTTTAAAGTTATTATTATTACCAACAATTTACTTATATATATATAAACTTATTTTTATAGAGCAATTATATTGCACTAGAGCAAAAAGAATTCATTATTATTACTTATTAATATCATAACATAAATATAAAATAAAAATATTAAAATAATAGTTACTTATAATTATTAATTTTACTATTATTATTGTTACATATTGACATTATAAAATACAAATATACATTTACCACAAAATGTTATTATTATTAAATTACTTATTAATGTTATAAAAAATAAAATATTTTTATAGAGCAATATTGCGTTATAGAGCACAAGTTAATTATCATTATTATTTTTACTAATATAATAAAAAGTAAAATAATATTTTATAGGGCATTATTGAATTATAGAGCAAAAGTTATTATCAACAAGTTACTTAATGATATTATAAAATAAATATAACAATTATAAATTACATTATTTTTTATTATATATTATATATACATATATAAAATAAAAATATAATTTATAATTATGTTTTATATATATATATATGTTATATATATATATATATATACATACTACTATATATTATTTTATAGGACAATTATGTTGCACTATAGAGCAAAAATAATTCATTATTGTTATTATTAATATTCTAAAATAAATATAAAATAAAAATATTTAAGAGATAAAATTAATAATAAATCATTTAATTAATTAATATTTTAGAGGGCAATATTGCATTGTACAGCATGAGTTAATTATCCTTATTATTTTATTAACTAATATAAAATAAAAGTATTAGATAAATAAAGTTATATCATTATGATTATAATTATTATTGGTAGGCCTATTATTTAGTTACTATTATTTATATTATAAAATAAATATAAAATATAATTGGATTATAAATTATTATGATTATTATTAAGTTACTTATTAATGTTATAAAACAAAATATTTTTATAGAACAATTATATTGCATAAGAGCAAAAATCAATTATTATCATTTTTATCATTACTAATAAATATGCTAAAATATAAAATATAATTATATTATAAAATATTAGTTTGTTATTTAAGCAACTGAAATGTAGCAAAAATGCATGAGAACTGAAAGAAACTGTAGGAGATCAAAGCAAAGCCCCAGTATAAGGTATTAGACTGATTTAAAAATGAAGACTGCAAGATGAAAATGAAGATGCATTTGTGCTCTTTGATCAAAGTGATGACAACAACCTAGTTATCTGAGTGTGTGTGTGTGTGTGTGTGTGTGTGTGTGTGTGTGTGTGTCAATTCAGTGAAGTTGGGATCATTATCTAGAAATAACACTGACATTTCCGTTTCGGCTTCACAAATGCAGGTTATTTATGTACGAGTCGGCTTGAAGTCTTACATTAGATCTGGGTGAATAAGAAACCAGAACTGAATGAGGCTGAGTGGAGGAGTGAATGTCATCTCTCACTCCACTGAATCATAAAACTATACAACTCACAGACACAACGCAGGACGAACAAAACCAACAGATGCAAGTGTGGACGCATGAATGGAGCTGATCTCAAAGCACACAGGTGGGCATACCTGCGCAACACAATTAGCACATGCAGCTGGTCAAAAGCAGGATTAGTCTTCACACACACACACACACAGAAATGTCTTCAGACTGCGTGGAACTTGTCTGTCACACAAACTGCTATGGGGATACAGCAAAAACCACTGTGTCTAAACTACAGCTATACACCTTAGTCAGGTAAATAGGCACCATATTGAATTTACTGCGAATGAAAACGAGGCTGCAAAGGGATAAATGTAGCCTACCCTGTGTCCCAATGTCCATACTATCATCCTAAATAGTATGTGAGATTACAATAAGTGTGTCCCAAAGCATAGTATATTAAAAAGAGTATGCCAAAAGTCCCCGGATGGTCTAATATTTCCGGTAAATCAACCCATTGTGCTTTGGAGGACGATTCAGTTTAGAACTACAAAGATAAATAAAAAAATGTGTTAAAAACTACAAACATGGCAGGTAATTCCTTCACTGAGTGTGACGAGACAAGAAACGTATTACATTTTCGACATATTAGGCATACAAATAAAACTACGAGTGCAAATTTTAATGCAAATTAAAGCATTAGTTCACTTCGGAATTAAAATTTCCTGATAATTTACTCACCCCCATGTCATCCAAGATGTTCATGTCTTTCTTTCTTCAGTCGAAAAGAAATGAAGGTGTTTGAGGAAAACATTCCAGGATTCTTCTCCACATAGTGGACTTCAGTGGGGTTCAAAGGGCTCTACACGATCCCAGCCGAGGAATAAGGGTCTTATTTAGCGAAACGATTGGTCATTTTCTAAAAAAAAATAATAACAATTTTATATACTTTTTAACCACAAATGCTCGTCTTGCACTAGCTCTGTGATCTACAGTAGGGCGAAAAACTCCATCTCATTTTCTCCTCCAACTTCAAAATCGTCCGATATCGGTTTTTTTTGTTTTGTAAAGGGCGTTTGACTTAGTCTTTGCACGTTTGCTTTGTAGACACTAAATCTGTACTTCCACCTACGTCACGCGTGACCTTTCCAAAGTGATTATGCCATGCATGGTGGATCGCAGAGCAGTGCAAGACGAGGATTTATGTTTAAAAAGTATATAATTTTTTTTTTTTTTTTTTAGAAAATGACCGATCGTTTCGCTAGATAAGACTCTTATTCCTCATCTGGGATCATCTAGAGCCCTTTAAAGCTGCACTTAAACTGACATTTGGACCTTCAACCCGTTGATCCCCAGTGAAGTCCATTATATGGAGAAAAATCCTGGAATGTTTTCCTCAAAAACATTAATTTCTTTTCGACCAAAGAAAGAAAGAAATAAACATTTTGGATGACATGGGGGTGAGTAAATTATCATTCAGAAGTGAACTAATCCTTTAATGCAAATATTATTTGCAAATAGTTCAACATGATTATTTCCCAACTAGAATTAGACCTAGAATTTTCTTAACTTTTATAAAAAAAATTGGTCCCCCCCAATGTTAAAGACATGGTTACGGCCTTGTCCTTGTGTAGCCTATTTTTTCACATTGTATATAGTATAGGTAGTAATTTTCAGGATGGTACTATGACAATACAGTGCTTTTGGATATGTGTACCAATAGCAAAACCAGCCTAAGCCAGTTCTGGTCAGAGTGGTCTGGTTGTAGCGTTGTTTTGGGCACTTTTCAGCTTGGGAGACCATCTTAAACCATGACCAGCAAGCCAGTTTAGGCTGGATTAAGTGTTTATTTTAGCAGGGATATCATATTTTTTTTACATTTAGCTTCCATAGTAATACCGTGGTAGTCTTTAAAGTCTCTTGAAGTAAGGTTAGCTTTTAGCTCGACATAAATCTGCTGCGTTCATGGCGCGAAAGAGTTAAAAAGGCAACAGTCGAAATGTCTGTCCAGCGCATATTTACACTGAGGGAAAAAAAATTAAAAACAGCACAGACGTAGGCAAGAACATCTGTGTGAACGACCCCTGTATTACTCAGAATTTCGTATTTGACAAATAGTCAACTTGCCGCTTTTCCAGAGGGACTGGAGTCTCTGAGAGGTGTGCGATGAATCAGATGCGGCGCTTTAGCGATATGTGCGTCTAAAAAAAGCCGCCTAGAATGTGTGATGAGTTTTTCTCAACTCTGCGATCTCACGCTATGCCACCTTCCTGCGTGTAAGAGCCTCCATCTGCCGCACAATCTTTCCACCGGCCCCGGGAAGCCACCTGACTGGGACGATTTACAGGCGCCAAGATCCTTCACTTGAACACATTGAGTCTGAAGCTTTGAGGGAAAAAAGACGCAGGAAAATTTAGCTGTCAGGGAAGTAAATCATTATAAATCAGGCTATGAAAACGGAATCGGCAGTAAGGCCGTATTGACTTTATGTCTCAAGGTCTGAAAGAGGATGGATGAGGAATTCACATCTTTTATGGGTAGTTAAATTTAACCAAGGCCCTTTTTTTCTGGTTTAGGACACATGGCGAGCTCTTGTTGCTCGTCTCGGCCAGTAGAGGGCTCTCTAACGGCGTCGAGCTCGAGCACATAAACAGACAGATGGAAACGATACTTTATTGATCCCTGAAGGGAAATTCAGTGCAAAACGGCAGCAGCATCAAATAAAGTGTGCATAAATACACAACTTTCAACAAACAGCACTAAACATTACATAGAGTACAGCCAATCGTGTCATATAGGGCCATATTGAAGTCTCACGCTATCCAGCGCTGTCATTAATGGCTCAAAATCAACTATTATGAGCTGAAGGCTATGGCTTAATATAAATTATCATAAAATATACTATATTTAATGCTTAGTCCTCCAATGCAAACACTTACAAACCAGTACCAAGATACAGTGGATGGTAATACTTTAGGCCTATAGTACTGCAAGGTGCTTCAAAGAATACCATGGTATTAGCATGATACAGGTTTAAAAAAAGTGGTAATTTTGTGTAAACTGCAGCTTTATTTTGAAGAGAGACTGATGTAGTTTAGAAATGCATTGCTGGAGTTAACCTCTGACTCAAATATTTTTGTTACAGCGTCATGATCTGCTGTTCTGCAGAACTGTGTTGTTTAACAATCCAGTCACACTTAAAAATAATTCAGTCGCACATGTGTCTGTCCGCTCTGGCCTGTAACTCATCACTCACATGGTTCCAGTGAAGGCCATTTCTCTGCACAGATCTCATTACCCAATCTCTCTCTTTTTCATTTCCTTATCTTGCTATCCGTGTCTCTTCTCCCTGTCTCTCTCTCTTTCTCACATACACACACACTTCCATCTTGTGTACAGCTGCCTCAGCTGTAAGTCTGACTCAGGGCCGCCACTCTTGATTCATCCCATGAGTCTTTGGGGCAGTGCCCGCTCTCTTCCCAGACATGCACATTTGCATAACCATAAATCACTCACCAAAAGTGACACTCGGTAAACAATGAGGCTTTGGATCTTGGCCTCTCTCTTTCTTTTTGGACAGCTACAGGTTTCAGTTAAAATAAAAAGATGAATCTTGCAAAACATGACTTAAAGGACATGTCCAAGTTTTTTACCCCCAAAATCTAAAGAAAGACTATATTTTAAAGCAGGGATTAAAGGGATAGTTCACCCAAAAATGAAAATTCTGTAATCTTTTACTCACCCTCAAGTTTGTTTGTTTTTTTGACAGAATTTTCATTTTTGGGTGAACTATCACTTTAAAAAATTTTCCCATTATTTTCATGACAATTAAGCATATCTCTCCTCCCATTTTCATTATCATAATGCAAAGAAATCTCATTATCTGTAATAGTAATTATATTGTTAATTAAATAATATTATAATATTAATGTAAAATATAAAGTAATATTTTATAATTATGTTTTTGCATTGTGATATTATTTTCATGACAATTAAGCACATCCTTCCTCCCATTCTCATTACCGTAATTCAAAGAATTCTCATTATCTGTAATTGGAGTTATATTATTTAAATAATATTAAAATATTAATGTATTATAAATTAACATTTTATTTGTTTTGCATTGTGACATTATTTTCAACACAGTTAAGCACAACCTTCCTCCCATTCTCATTACCGTAATGCAAAGAAATCTCATTCTTTTTAATAGGAATTATATTATTTAAATAGTATTAACATATTTATGTACTAGCTATAAATTAAAATTTTTTTTTTTTTTTTGCATTAACATTATTTTCAACATTAAGCACATCCTTCCTCCAATTCTCATTACCGTAATTCAAAGAAGTCTCATTATCTATAATAGGAATTATATTATTTAAATAATATTAAAATATTAATGTACTGTAAATTAACATTTTATTTTACTTTTTGCATTGTGACATTATTTTCAACATAGTTAAACACAACTTTCCTCCCAGTTTCATTACCGTAATGCATATAAAATCTCATTCTCTGTAATAGGAATTATATTATATTATTTAAATAATATTAAAATATTAATGTACTATAAATTAACATTATTTTTTTGCATTGTGACATTATTTTCAGCACAGTTAAGCACAGCCTTCCTCTCATTCTCATTACCGCAATGCAAATAAATCTTATTCTCTGTAATATGAATTATATTATATTATTTAAATAATATTAAAATATTGATGTACAGTACTACAAATTAACAATTTTTTTGCATTGTGACATTATTTTCAACACAGTTAAGCACAACCTTCCTCCCATTCTCATTACCATAATGCAAATAAATCTCATTCTCTAAAATATTAATTATACATTATATTTGTTTTTAGTTTTTTGTTTATGCTATATTATATTATTAATGTAAAACATAGGATACGTTATGTTTAAATAGTAAAAAAATAAATAAAATATAAAAACTTAGAGTCAAACATTCAGATTATGGTAGTGACAATTGGGGGTTAATTGTTATGAAAATAATGCAGAAGTTCTTAATAGTCCTAAACTAGGCTTCATTTTCTATTTTGCAAGATATAAACTAGAAAAATAGGTGGTGTATATGTGGAAGATGATTTTGTGCATGGCTGTATGGGGTGTACACATGGAAAATGTTCTGGAGATGACGCCTGGATCTCCAGTACATGTAACGACCTGTTCGGAATCTCTTGGGCCCTGCACAAGAATGCTGGCAGAAAGCATTTAGAAACAGCTCTCAAATTTACAGCCCCATACAATAGAATCCCATATAGAGATTCGGGTTTGACACCTCGTGTTTGATCGAACACTTCATATTTTGCTTCCCCACACAGAGCGACAGAAATAGGATAATTTATTGTACGACCCCTGACAGGAATAAACTACAGCGTGTCCCACTACAGGAGATGGATGTGACTGTGTTACACTTTCACAGGTGACTTGAACTTTTGACAGATGATACACACAATAGAGTTTGATCCGTCAGAAAAGTGGAAGTTGTTTGAGTTCAGCTGAACGCTGACTGTGCTGCATAAATGTTAAAAGCAGATATAAAACACAAATACATCTAATTATGGTATCAGAAGGTATTATCACGCCATGGTACTTTGATATAAAACACGATACTGAATGATTACCATATTTATTAACCACCTACAAAAAAGTAGGCTACTATATTACCATAGTATTTTGGACATGCACCATGTAAAGTACCAAAATAAAATGTCATAGTATATATCAAAGTACCATATATCACCATCTGATATGGTAATATACCTTGTCTCTGTGCGTATATAGGCTACTAATAGTGGTATACGGGTCAATGATGAAATAATAAATAATAAACATAATAAAGATATAATTAATTTTGAAGTTTTATTAAGTGTTAACAATGATATTATGTGGTTTTTATGATCAATTAATGGTGCTTTTGTCTTTTTTTTTTTTACAAGAAGGACAAATTTTGTCACCAAAAAAGTCATTCGGTTTAACCAAAATTTCAGTTTTACCGAATGACACTTTTGGTTATACCAAATGACGATATTTTCAAACAACACTAACAGGCTGATATCTAGATAGCTAGTTAGATTGCTAACTAGCTAGCAAAAGGACAATCAATCATTTTATATTTAGCACAAGTTTTTAAAATATTACAACATTTTCCATGTCGGTTGTACCGAATGACCTGATGTTTCGGGACATGCGTATGATCAAGTGAAAACATGAATTTTTCAAATACTTAAAAGAGAGTTAGTTACTTTGCTTCACAACCATGTGGTCCTTTGCAGGAGTCTGAATGATGTCACATCCTGTCACATGATATTGAACGCAAGACTTTGATCCAGAATGGTCCCTTTATATTGGTTACTCCGAATGACATCAATGAAATTCATTTTTCCCATTCTTTCTCATAACAAAGCAACGACTTCTACACATAATTTTAATACCATTTTGTTGATATATGATGTTATAAAATCATGCCAGAATAAAAAATATATACATTTATTACATTTTAAGATATTTTAATCACTAATAAAATGGCTGTATTGGCCTTTGGACGCTTAAACCGAATGACCTTTTGACATTTTAAAATCTTTAAAATACCTTTATATGTAGCAAAATATAATTAAAACCTTTTTGGATTCAATAAAAGAGATCTAGTTGTACTACCTTACATACTTTGGATGTCATATCTTTGTTTTTTTTATTATTATTAAGGCCACAAAAAATGACCCATCACGTCATTGACCCACACATCAAGAAAATGCATGGTATTACATGTCCAAAACAACATATTACCATGCTACCATGTCCAAAAACATAGTAATACCACGGCACTTTTTATAAGTGCCAGACCAGAGCATTAAAAGTAATCATAGATTTGGAAGAGATGCACTTTTCACTAATCTACACTAGATTAAAAGCATTTAAGATCGAGCTCTCTCTTCCATCAGGTCTTCGCTTGTTCTGTGGTTTAAGGCTCTCAGCGCGGGGAAGGGGAGGAGACACACACACATCAGCTCCGTTCCTCCGTTCTCGAGTAACCGGGCAGGAGGAGGCGAGCGCGATCAGACTTCCAGGTGTGTGTAGATGCATGTGTGTGTTCCAATCACACCTGGATGAATCATGTGATCAAATACCTGGGCGTGGAGCTAGCGTTCAGTGTGTTATTCAGTAACAGGGATCACGGAAAAGAAGATCTGTGTCTCTCCGCGCGTGAGTGACATGTGAACTTTCCGTGCACCGGGAATCTATTCCTCTCAATCTGAAGGGAATCCGTGGTCTGGACGCTGTACTGCTAAGGTAATTAAGTCTGTATTTGTGTGTTTTGACGCGGAATATTTTGCTTTGCACATTCCAAAAGACCGTATACAGCAGTTCACGGTTGTGTTTGGTTTCAGACGGGACGCATATCCCGGACTGACTGAGACGCATGTTGCATGTGAGATGATGTACCGATTGGGTTTGTTGTGAATAGCTGTTTTAACATTCATTACGAAACTAGAGTGCAGTTTTTTGCTCTTACAACTTTTAATGTAATTATTAACAGGTAATGTTATTTATTCATTAATTTTTTTCACTAGTAAGTATTCAATAGATTGTAGTAGCTAGTATGCAGTGTACGAACTAGTGTATGACTTTCCAGTGGGTCTGCCTTTTCTGTCTGTAATTTTCGGGGCGCGATCGGTTGAGGTTAGTTTCGCGCGATAACGGCAATGTCTTGTGGCGCCCCTAGCGATAACCGTCAACTATCTTGAAGACATTTTGTGTTTGTTTGTTTGTAAATCTATATTAAAGTGATTGGTAATGACAGTAGGTTAGCTAGTTTGTCGATATAATGGTCGATAACGGAAAGTGCTCGTTTGTCGTACTGTTGCTAAGTGACATCGCGAGCATCTGTTTAGCACTCTGACTAACTTACTCTTTTGTGGTTACTTGAACGGTTGAAAATGTTGTTAAAACTTATATTCAAAATGAAACATACTTTAAAGACCCTCAAGCATTTGTTTTGAGGGGTTCAGACAACCCAAACCCCCATAATTCGCACCCTAATTCATTGAATAGTACGTTTCTTTGCTACTAGTCGCTATCCCAGCAGTGGTGAGGTAACTGTTCCAATGTTGCTGGAGTTTTTGCCATTGTTACTAATCAGTTTCAATCTAGTAATGTTAGCTTTAAAGGGATTGTTGACAGAATTTTTCATTTTTGGGTGAACTATCCCTTTAAAATCCGTCTTTCTTTCTGAGTGGTTGATGTCCGGTTCTTAAATGATTGATTGGTGTACTGAATCCTGTTATATATTGACCATGGCAATTGGTTGCTGTTTTTAGATAACCATCCAAAAATTTGTTAGTTCCTCCTTGTGTCACTTCTGAAACAACCTAGTAGTGTATGGGTTGACTTTTTTCCCCTCAAATGTTTTCAATGAAATTGAACAAAGAATGCCAAATGGCAATTTAAGCAATTTTATGTCTCATTTGCCATTTAATTATTTATGCTATAAACCCATATGGGTTGACTACTAGTTATGACCTTGATTTGTCTTAATGGATGGATTAATTTTTAATGTGTTGGGTCTGGTTAATAGTTCCTTAGTCTTTGCTCTGCTCTTCTAAGTTCACAGTGCTGTGATTTAAAACCACTAGTTAGCTACATATCAGGTTTCTGTGGTAAAAGGTTAAATTGTGCTTGTTTAACAGCAGAGGACTCTTGTGCTTTTCCCACATTGTTCACTCACTTCGCATGTGTGCTTGTGTACAGTGCGAGTACAACAGGTCTGGAGACAAGCTCTTTATGTGTCTTTAACTGTGTAAATCCCACTGTTTGTCTCGGCACACTGGCTCCTTTCAGCCAGAGCTCTGAAGTTGTGCGCCTCTCACATTGTACTGCCTTGTTGTGCTTCTAAATTGCGTCTTTATTGGGCTCTCCTGTATTTCTATGCCGAGCTCTACAGTGAAAGGGAGGAGACATCTCGGGGGGATTATCCTCATTAAATGGCTTTAAACAAACGAGCCAGATTAGCTGGGATCGTTCTCCATGTGGGGGCAACAGAGTCGAGGGTGGGTGTGGTGTGGTGAAAAGAACAACCCCAGCAGCAAGAGGTAGCGTCTTCATAAATACACACCATCTGCGCTTGCACACACACACCACGTAGTCGGCGTGAAATCAGGTCCTGCTCCTGCCTACAGCGCTCGGGCTTATCTGCCGTCCTGTGAGCGTTTAGAATAGAGAGACTGTCCCTTATCTGAGCCGCGAAACGCATGATGAATGTCCTCTCTGCACGGAGCTGAATGATTTCATTCACCTTCCGAATGTCCCTGTGTTTTACACTCAGAAATCATCTATTACCCACAATCACCTGCAGGGCTGTCAGCGAAAGCACTTGGCTGGAGCACTTGGGTTTATCAAAAGCTAAATAAAGAAGTAGCATTTGTCTGATGTTAGCCCGGAGGATAGCAGGATGGTGATGTTTAATGTTGTATACCATCACCTTTTTTCTGTAGCAGCACCCGTGATTTCCTTTATTCGGAGGGGGCCTGTTTTTTCCATCAACAAAGACTTATTCAGAATACCTCGCCAAAGAAGAAATGACACAGAATGACTTCCCTTTTTTCCCCTGTGGTTTTGCCCATTACAGGCTTTTAAGCATGTGCTCATGTTGCCAGCTTGTATCTGAGCAACTTTGATTGGTCATTTTTGTTGCCTTCAACATGTCAGACTGCTCTGCACTTAAAGTAATGCATGTTGATATTGAAGATTCTTGGAAACATTGGATGCTTTTCCTCGTACCAGTGTGTTGAGTCTGGCTGCTCTAAAATGGCTTTTTCGCACTGATATTCTGAAATAGTTTGGCAAGTGTTTCTTAACCCAGTCTCGATGATTCAGTCCAGAGAGCGGCGCTGAAACCTCCACTTTAGATTCTTCTCATAGTTTTCAATTTAACAGTGCATGCTCTAATAATTAGGTAAAGTAGATGTGATGGAATTAATTGCATCTCTTTTAGGTTCCAGTCTGAGTTTTTGCCCTATCCGACTGGCAAGTGACAGGCATGTTGTTGAATGCTTTGTTTCTGTTTTGGTCGTGCATTTAGGTAGCCCCATCCATAGTGAAATGTCGTTAGACCACTCCCACTCAAAATTTAAATGTGAATACCAATTAATATATATAATATAATAATTTTTTTTTTTTGTAGTAATCAATTGCACATTATAACACACAATTGCGAGTTTATATCTCACAATTCTGACTTTATAACTTACAATTTTGACTTTATATCACGCAATTCAGTCTTTATATCATGTAATTCTGACTTTATATCTCTCAATTCTGATTTTATAACTCGCAATTCTGACTTTATAACTCGCAATTCTGATTTTTTTTCTCGCAATTCTGACTATAACACAATTCTGATTTTTCTCGCAATTCTGACTATAACGCAATTCTGATTTTTTTTTTTTCCTCACAATTCTGACTTTATAACTCGCAATTCTGACTTTATCTCGCAATTCTGACTATAATGCAATTCTGATTTTTTTTTTTCTCGCAATTCTGACTATAACGCAATTCTGATTTTTTTTTTCTCGCAATTCTGACTATAACGCAATTCTGATTTTTTTTTCTCGCAATTCTGACAATGACGCAATTCTGATTTTTTTATTTATTTTTTTTTTATTTATTTTTTTTCCCTCACAATTCTGACTTTATAACTTGCAATTCTGACTTTATAACCTGCAATTCTGACTATAACGCAATTCTGACTTTATAACTCGCAATCGTAAGTTTATATCAGAAAAATGTCAGAATTGTGAGATAAAAAGATTAGAAATTATTTTTATTTCATGGTGGAAACTAGCTTCCATACAATTTTCAATTTATAAGAAAATCTCAGTTTATTTTCTTAGTATTGATGTTCTGATGCCTGAATTCACATGTAGCTTTTTTTTTTTTTTTGGTTGGCATCAGCTATTATTTCTAAAGCAGATTTCAAAATAAATTTTTATGTATAAAACAAGTATTTGTGTTCTTTTTTTGAATGGTTAAATAGATTTATAATATGAAAATAGTTATTGGCTTATCGCTAATTTTTCTTTTTGTCTCACTCATTGGCTCATTGTCTTTAGGCATGTGTGTCAGTTCTAGAAGGTCTCATCTATGGTTTAATCAGGTTATTATGGCATCTTGCCGATGTGTGAAGTCAAGAGAGTAGTTTTAAGGCCCCTGAGCCCCCTAAGGGCCGAGTTACATCAGATTACAACAGCATCATGGGAAATGACGGCCATAAGGTGAGATCGCATTCATTCTCAAGCTTGCTAATCAACAGCTGGCCTCAGATCTGTGCCGCTCGGGGGTCTTTATGCAGCATTGCTTGAGTGTCATACATATAAACCGCTGCCTGCTGACTAAAAGAAAGTTGTGCCTCTCCCCCCACTCTTGTTCTTTCACTTCCTCCATCTTTTTCCCTCTCTTTTCATACCATCTGCTGATGGGCACAAAACCATTTCCTCAGCTTCGCTCTGGTCACGCAGATGGATTCTGAGTAAAAAAATGTCAGTGTTCTAGGGAAAATAAGACTAGATTGTGTGGGAGGGACTTTTGCACATGCACACAAAACCTTCGCCCGCAGGAGAACAAGATCTCCAGCTTTTGCTTCAAAGAGTCTCGTTACAAGCATAACACGCTATCAGTGCAGGCCGAGACTATGGCGTAACATTACAGCCGCGTGTGAAAAAGCCAGCGCTCTTTCCCCTCAAGACAGAGCGATGGCATCCGTGTCAAACCCACAGAAACGCTCTACTGTACGGATAGAGAGTTGGACTGAGCCCAGGCGGGCGCTCCCTTTGGAGCAAATGGGGCAAGCAGGGATTAAACCCATTTTGAGAATAAAAGGGGAGCCTCCGTTGACAGCCTTAATTAGTCTAAGACTTGCCTCATTCTGGGAAACTGCCAGGTCCTTGACTGTTATAGTGGAAAATCCAGTCGGTTTCCACTTGAGCGCTACCAATTCCAAACACGCCCTTTTGTTAGATTAGACTGAAAGTTTTTAGGCACGAGCTGTTTCTTTCTGTGCTGGAAACTTGGGTTGAGTGGCGTAATTCAAGAATACAAAGCATAAATGAGCTTTTTGTGCCTATTATCGGCACCCGCAGAAGAGTGCAGAAAGCCCTGCAGATTTACACAGACTCTGACGCCCGTCATCCATAAAGATCTAGATATTTTTCGCCCCTTGGGTGTTCATGTATTAAATATTTTGACTAATTTGATAATGCTTTCAGCTGCCAATAAGAGTGCAGCGCTCAGCTTTGTTTTAATACATTTTAGCATGTTTAAATTCATTGTACAGATGCACATATCGGCAACATATCGGTTATCGACTGATACTGGGTTTTTTAAAATTAAAAATGTCTTTTTTAATACATTTAGATAAATATATCTAATACAATACATAAATGTATCTAATACATTTAGCTACAATTTTTTTTACATTATTAATCATTTTTATTATTAGTTTTATTAGTAAATTTATTATTAATAATGTCCTTACCTTTTTTAAATATCAAAAATGTCTTTTTAAGACATGTTTAACTTAATGTATTTTTTACATGATTAATTATAATTTATTCTAATTATTAATGTTATTAAAATGTATAAATTTTTTTACTTTATCAGGTATCAAACAACAGTTATTATGATGACTAAATCGATAAGTAGCGTATAAGTGATTTTATTTTTTTTTCTTATTAGTATCTATTGATGTATCTATAGCAAGTTTCAGAGGAAATATTTATTTTGTGATGTCTATATTCACATTTTTTTTTTTTTAATTATTTATCAAAGTAGTTAGATTTATAATATGGGGCATTTATTATATGTAATTATGGATATTTACCAGCCAAAATTTCCATATCATTGCACTTCTAATCCATAATGTGGCCCCAAAATGAAAACTGCAGCAAAATGAGTCTCGGATTATGTCTGGGCCTGCCTATTATCGGCTGAAAACTCAGAATTTGTCTGATTTTATTTTTTTTTTATTTTTTTTTTGGATGGTATATTAAGGCTGCCAAAATGTTTCCAGCACAGTTTAACTAGCGGAGGTTTGGGGTATTATTTCAGAAGCTCAGGTGAACTGATGCATGCTTTATTTATCTTTGCACCCAGAGAGATTTTACGGTTGATCCCGCCTCAGTCAAATGGATAAGTGCAAAATGATAGATCCCCCTGATGCGCGTGACATCGCCGTTCCCTTCACCTTTGTTTCATTTTTTTTTTTTTTTTTTTTTTTTTTTTTTTCCGCCATTCCAGCGAGGAGTTCACTTGGGCACTGAAGGGTGTAATTCATTTCTACAGATTTGAGTAATGTCTTGTTCAGTCTTCAAGCAGAGCATTTTCCTCACATGGAGATTGGTTTTAATTACTGACACTACAGTTCTCATAATGTGGGCTTCCATGTGGCAGCGGTGCGGGTAATGTTTGTGGGGTTTCTTTGCATGTTGAGGAGGGGGTAACTCTCCAGGCTGTTAATTAAGGAATAGACGAGTCCCAGCGGAGCCAAAACGCATGAGTGAAGGGTCAGACATTTGCCAAACAGCTGGAAACCAAGGTCACACCAACCTGAGCGAAAAAGATAGAAAGAAGGAGGGGCAACCTGGCAAGAAGTCTGTGAGGAGTTGAGGCAGTTGCCAAAGGAGGAGGTGGTTGCAATATTTTATTTTAGACATTAATCCGAGGCTTTACGGTGGCTTTCCTTGGACTCAAGTGTGAAAGACACTGAAAGAAAAGCAGAACTGGTTCACACAGTATTTTCAGCGTGTCTTAAAAGCGTGGTGTGTTATCATGGGAACGCTGTTGTTTTTCCTTCCTTGCTGAGAAGACCAGCTCAGACCAGCATGAATGTCCCTAAATGCCCTTTTAATATGTGTTATTTATATTATGATGAACTGCGTAGGCCCACTGCTAAACTATTAAAAGACAGAGGCTGAATAAGAAAATTGCATTTTTGTACGAGCAAAAGCAGATGTGTGAGTTACCAAACTCACCACAAGCTCTGGGTGAATATTGAATTAAAAAAACAAAAAAACATTAGCAATGTTGTAGCTGTATTACGTGTGTGTGTGTGTGTGTATATATATATGTATATATATATATATATATATATATATATATATATATATATATATATATATATATATATATATATATATATATATATATATATATATATGTATATGTATGTACATTTCAAATTAATTTATATTTTGATGCTTCACACATTTTTATATATTGTTTATATATGACATTTATTTTTTTATTATATATATATATATATATATATATATATATATATATATATATATATATATATATATATAATATATCACAGTGTATATATAAGTACGTTAACATTAATATTTATGTCGTGAATCATGCTTCACATGTTGCGTTCATGGCTTTTACATCAACAACCGATAATAAGGTTAATTGCTTTTTTTGTGTGTTTAGAGTTATTACAGAGCTGCGATCCATCTGTAATTGAAACCATTGTTCTGTAATGAGACCTCTAATCTCCCTGCCTTATGAGGTCATGACCTTTATATCTGATACCACTGATATCAGTAATGATTTAGGTGGAGAGATGCGTCAGACGTGTGTTTGGAGGTGACCCTGACGGGTTTAGCAGCAGGCCGTGGGCCCGCGGAGGTGGAGGGGAAAACTTGTGCTGCTCTGGGACTCTCTGCGGAAACATTCCAGAGCTGATTCAGAGCCAGGAATTCCAGCTATGTGCATGAAAACAGACAGAGGTGGACGCTCTGCCTTTGATTTTCGTGTTTGTTGTTTTGTTTCCTGACCTCTGTAACTGCCCGTCTGAATGACTCTCTTCCTTCCTGCATGTTCTTTACTCATTTTTTAGTATATACACACAAAATATTTAGGCCTACATTTAAGATTTGTGTATTTAAATTGCATATGAAAATTCAATCCATTTGGATTATACAGTTTTAACATAAAAGTGTGGACTCGGAGGAAGATTGCAAGGGCTTTTTAGGACAGGGCCTGATTGTAGCATCACCATATAGGTTTGAAAAATGAACACTTGAACAGGCCCCTGTCTGCCATTGGTCAGCCAAATAGATAGCCACGCCTCCAATTCAGACCATTCAAGCCAATGTTGCTGTTTTGGTCTAGTCAGGATGATCAAACCAATAAACTTTTTGTCTTGTTTATAGTCATATTAAACTGAGACAGAAGAAAGTATTTTAACATCCCAAAAAATTACACACTTCAGCTTTAAATGAAAGAGAAGCATGTAAATAAGTCAGAAACAGTTCCTTCTGGCCCTTTTGTGCTTTATTCATACTCTTTGCGTAATTTTCTTGTTCTTCACATTTTCATGGTTTCGCTTCCCTTCTCTTTTTTAGTCTTTTGTCATGCTCCCTGTTTGTATTTTTCTCCCCCTCCCTTATCCGGCTGCCTCGGGCTCAGGATCCGTCCTCGGATCCGTGGCTGGCTGATGGTGTCGTTACAGCTGTGTGTCTTCAGTGTGTCTCCAGCCGTCCGGGTGCGTGTAGCCTGATCCGATCGGACACGCACCCCACTCCATCTGACTCATCTGGGTCGAGACTCAACCACATTGACCCGCAGCTCTTTATATAAACACACATTTCTCATGTCTGTCCTGTTTACACCTGTTTACCAAAAAGTGCTGTAGTCATACTTTAAGATTTACCATGGTACTGATTCATGTACCATATTATTTACATGGTACTCTAAGTAATGGTACTTTAAATTAGGGGTGGATACAAAAAAAGTACCATGGTATTACCATGTTTTTGGATATGTACCACAATACTACCATAGTATTTTGAACAAGTACCATGATATTCTTAGAAGGACCATGGTACATGTCCAAAAAACCACTGTAGTACCTTAAGGTAAATGCCATTGTATGTGAATTTCAGTACCATGGTATATTTCAAAGTACTATAGTATTACCATCTGATACTGTCACAGTGTTTTTGTGAGGGTTGATACAACATTACCTTGGTATATGTCCAAAAACATAGTTTTATCATGGTACAAGTCCAAAAAACCATGGTAGTACCATGGTACCTTTTTGTAAATACCATTGTATATGAATTTCAGTGCCACGGTATATTTCAAAGTACCACAGTATTACGATCTAATACCACCACAGTACTTTTTGAAAGGGTTGATACAACATTATCATGGTATATGTCCAAAAATATGGTTTTACCATGGTACCTTTTGGTAAATACCATTGTATATGAATTTCAGTACCATGGTATATTTCAAAGTACTATAGTTTTACCATCTGATACCAACACAGTACTTTTTGTGAGGGTTGATTCAACATTACCTTGGTATATGTCCAAAAACATGGTAATACCATGGTACCTTTTGGTAAATGCCATTGTATATGAATTTCAGTGCCATGGTATATTTAAAAGTACTATAGTATTGCCATCTGATACCACCACAGTGCTTTTTGTGGGGTTAGTACATTACCTTGGTATATATGTCCAAAAACATGGTTTTACCATAGTGTATGTAAAAAAACAACAAAAAAAAAAAAAAACATGGTGTTGTGGTAATAGCAAGGCACCAAGCCCCAAAAAACATGATAAAACAATGTAACTTTTTTTAAAAGTACAAAAGTGTATTGAATGATACATGCCAAGTATGTCAAAATGCTATGGCGTTACCTTGGTACATGTCCAAAATATTTTGGTAGTACCATGTTAACTTTGGTATAATTCATTGTACCATAGCATTACCATCTGATACCCTCACAGTACATGTCCCAGAAAAACATGGTACGATTATAGTACTTTAAAAAATGGAAAGAGTGTATTGAATTATACTTGAGTAAGTCAATATGCTATGCTTTTAGCTTTGTACATGCCCCCCAAAAAACATGGTAACACCATGGTACTGTTTTGTAAGGGTATGTTGAATACTCATCTGACTTTGATGTTATGAGACTTTTGCTTTTGTGTATATCACATTCTAGGTCTCTGCTAATGCTATAGAATCCTTTGCCTTTAGGCGGTACCCCAGAATTCAGATTTGGCATTTAGCAAAGCTCCAGTCTCTGTGGACCAGTTTCCTGACTTTAAACACAAACAAATGGCCGCCTTTAAGCAAATGACATCACAGTCTGTGCCGCAGACCCTATAAACATGTCTAAACACACGCTAGCAGCAGCTCACAGATGCTAAAAACACGCCACCCTGCATTTGATGTGACACCAAATGGTTTTACACGCAAATCAAGGAATAAACCCACTTCTCAAACCTGCGCACAGACAGCTCCTACATTGTAGTTAAGGTGTTAGCATATGTTTAGCATCATTTTAATCTGTTGCTGTTCAAACCTTTAATTATCATGATTATCTTTAGAAGGGCTGTGGTGGGTTTGGGGAGAATTACAACTGAGCTCTTGGCTCCTAAAGTCCTCTATCATACGCTGTTGGCGCTAAGCTAACGCAATAGCTAAATGGGAAATAAGCATTTTGTTTTCCCAGATACTCTCTCAGGAAATGTGGACAGGCTCGTCTGCACAAGATTAGCCTGTTTGTCTGCTAATCGGCTAAATCAGACTTGTCATGTTAAGGCCTACCAGGATTTCCAAACTAGTTTGTAGACTCTGATGCTGATCATATTGTGTTGAGTGATTGCATCTGTTGGGATATTTAGGGAGCAGCTAACTTCCCTCCTTTGTTTCTCCTTTTTTTTTTAGAGGCGGTTTTTGGGCGGATTTGTTACTATTCCAACCCTTGTAAAGTTGGTCCTTCCGCTGTGTTTAGTGACGGATATTGTTTATTTGCAGTAGTAATAAAAACGGCCTGCATTTCAGCATGTACGTCCACTGCCTTCATTTGCATAACCTCTAAAAAAACACTAAAATGGCATTCAATTTCTAATGTGATCATTACAGAAGTGTGCAGAACATTGACATCCCGTGTTAGCTTTTCGCTAGCGAATCTGTGAACCTTCCTATGAAAAGTAAAACCTGAAAACGTAAGTCAGAATCTTCACCATAAGTTTTTTTCCTGCGGATATGCCGTTATTGGTCTGGGGGTGGATGATACTTCACCGTAATCCACAATATATTGTGTTTCACAGTCTCCTCTCAGACCTGCTCAGGGTGTTAGTGTGAGAAATTTGAATCTGAGGTGATTATGGGTTTTTCAAAGTTGAGAAGTTCTTCACTGCTGTTCTTGGAAACAAGGTTATTTGACAAGACCCCAAAAAAAAAAAAAAAAACACCTTTTTCTGATTTGAAATGTGTGTTAAGTGCTTCTGTGGATTTGAAATATATGTGTTATGAGTATACATTGTGCCCAGAAGGGGTTGTAATGGAGTTCTCGGTTATGTCTCATTGAAATATCAGCTCTGTCTTGGAAGTTTTTCCTCAAACTGTGGCACACAGTAAGAGTTTATAGCTATAAAATGAATGTGAATAGCAGCTCAGATTATTTGGTAATGGATTTGATTAATTATTTGAGCTCATATTGAGATCACTGATGTTTGCTTCTTGAAAAGTTTAAAGGGTTAGTTCACTCAAAAATGAAAACTCTGTCATTAATTACTCACCCTCATGTCGTTCCAAATCCATAAGACTTTTGTTCATCTTATGAATACAAATGAAGATCTTTTTAATGAAATCTGAGAGAAAATATTAACGCACGTTCACACAATAAAGCACTTGTGTTAAACCACTGGAGTCACATGGACTACTTTAATGATGTCTTTACTACCTTTCTGCGGCTTGATAGTGGTAGTTGCGTAGGCTGTCAATGGAGGGACAGAAAGCTCTCATATCATCAAAAAGATCTTCATTTGTGTTCTGATGAACAAAAGTCTTAAGGGTTTGGAATAGGGGTTGAACAACTTCAGATTTTTTTTTTTTTTAAGTCGACATTTAAGTCGACATTTGATTAAAGTCGAGTCGACTTTGACTAGTCAATGATGATGACATTAATGAACAAATATGGGGCCGTTCACACATTTTTTCCATTCCAATGCACTACTTTTTCCATTGTTTTAAATAAAAATAAATAAATACGCGCTAGACGGATGAATATTTGACCGTTGTGCTCGCGTCGAGTCTTTTGCATCGTTTTGCGCGTGACACGGCCTTCTAAAAACGTAGCGCTCAAGTTCAAATCAGTTCAACTTTTTGAGACCTTGCGTATTTTTCACTATTCCACTGCCCGCGTTTCACCTTCTGTGTGAACGACCTCGAGCTAAATCTGGAACGCAGGTTGCCTTGAGCAGAGCTATGGTATTTATTTAGTATGCATTTTTTTTTTTTTTTTTTTTTTTTTTTTTTGTCATTAACTGTAGGCTAAAGCTGGACTTCAAAGATTTTTTTCCTGTTGCGCCCTCTATAGGCCATGATCAGCAACTAGTTGACGTCATTCTTAGGCCCTGTTTACACTAGAGCGTTTTTGTTTGAAAATGGCGTTTTAAAATGAAAACGATCCTCGTCTACACTGGCGTTTCCACAGCGTTTCAGAAACGATCTCCGTCTACACTACACTGCCGAAAACGCATGTCACATGACTGTTCAAGCATACTGGGCACGCGCGTACAAGTGTAAACAGTTACCTCTTGCGCATGTATGCAGCTGCAGTATTAAAAATATGCTGAGTTTAACGGCACAATGGCTGCTAAAAATGACGACAAAGCCAGCAAAGATATTGCAGTTCAGTCTCTGTTATTGTTTACACGGTCGTCAAGGATATGTAGAACGAATGAAGGCAGCCACGCCATCGTTTTCAAAAGTCTCCGTTTTGGTACGTTTACACTGAAACGCAACCCCAGCATTTTCAAACTAAAACGGGCTCTGCAGCATTTTCGAAAGTCTGCGTTCTCGAGGTTTGGCATAGTGTAAACGACAGGCGTAACTGTACCAAAACTTGTGCGTTTCAAAACAAACCCATACTAGTGTAAACGGGACTTAAAGCGTCATGGTGGAGCTTTAAAGTTTAATAGTCTATTAGCCGATTAGTCGGTGCAACCCCTTGTTTGGAATGACATGAGGGAAAGTAATTAATGACATAATTTTCACTTTTTGGTATTCAATTTTACAAGTATTTGAGTTCATATTGAGATGTCTGACATTTGCTTCTTAGAAAAGTTTAAGATCATTTGATACTGGATTCTCTGAGAAGTATTTGAGTTCATATTGAGATTTGCATCAGATCTCTTCTGAAGAAATCACATGAGATGACTCATATCTTTTTAGTACAAGGGTCAAAACTCCTGCTGGGTTAAATGGCTTCTATAAGCGCACGCTTTAAGTGACTAACTAAAAATAACGCCGCGACTCCAGAAGTAATTGCGGTGGAGAGGCTAATGGTGTGGCTAGCCCTCCTGTCGAGCCCAGCAGCAAGACCTTTCTCTCGCTGATAGGTTTTAAAACCTGAGGATTTGATTTCGACCGACAAGAGCTCTGACTGAAAGCTCGAGCCAAACATCGGCCTGCTGTTTTCATTCACAACAACGAAGATCGATTTTGTTTACCTGAGTATTAGCTCACAAGTTCACAATCCCTACATTTCTTTTTGCTTTTATAAATCCTGTGAATTCTTTCTTCTCCTCTTCCTCGTCCTGGGCTTTTTGTTCCCGAGCCCAAGAGGGGAGCCTTAAGCAGACGGATCCATGAATTCCTCATCGCTAAATCTGTTAGCTGATCAATAATTCAGTCTCGATCCAATCTCACCTGCGTCTCCGCGGCCCTCGCATCAACGTCCTTGAGCCGAGCACGTGCGCAAGCGCATTAGAGCGTGTTTTGTGTCTGCCCCACGTTCCCCGTAGGCGCGCTGGTGTATCAAAGGAAGCGATCTCGTTACCAGGTACGGGACGGGTGGAGGCGCCAATCTAACCGTTGTGATTAGTGGAGCTGGTTGAGGGGGGTCCGGACCCCTGCTGACGGCGACCGTCTCATCTCTTTCCAGCACCGAGCGGAGAGTTGTTTCCTCCAGTGATGACCGCGTGGAGTCACGGTCGCAGGACAAGGGCACGGATACCCCTGCTTCATATCAAATCTGCGCTTTCTTCTCATCTGCATCCACACATGTCCAGTGGTTTTATCAAAAGCCAGGCGTGTTTTTATTTACATCAAGTACTTTCTGAATGTCCCCTGTGTCATTCAGTCTCAAAAACAAGTGCTGTTCTCCTCCTGAACACTTTATCTTATCGTTAGCAGAAGCCTCTTTCTGTGTCTCTCACTTAGAGGCCAATAAAGGGAGGCTTGAGGCTGAACTGTAGATGGTCCATCCAATACTAACTCTCTCACTAACTACACACACTCTTTGTACATCATCTGCCTGCTGACTCCGTTAGAGACCTCATACTGACGATGCCAATCTCTGCTTCAGTTTACTCAAAAACGAGAAATGTAAAGCCTTTGAGTTTTGGTAAACTTTCTCCATTTTTATTAGTTGTGCTGCTATGACAAGAATCACAAACTTTAATATTTAATAGGCTCCAGGCTATTTGTGCTACAGATATGAATGAAACCTCAAATCGTGCAGCATTTTTTTTTTTTTTTTTTTTTAAAGTCTTTGTATGCAATTTTTGAAATTATTTATTATTATTTATTATTGTTGTTATTATTATTATTATTATTATTGTTATTGTTATTATTATTATTGTTGTTGTTGTTGTTATTATTATTTAGTTAGAAAATAATATTATAAGTTAGAAAATAATTAAGAATTTTTTTTTTCTTTTTTATCACCTGGTTTTTCGTTTATTTTTTTATTTATTTTTCTTAAGTCTTAATTTTTTCTGTTTGGACTGCTGTCACATTATTTCTCATAACCAGAGTAAGGTCTTAATCGCAATAAGATGTTTACATGACAGAACTCTACATGCAATTTTCATTACTCTGATTATGGTTATACCACACTCAGATAGGCATACAGTATGCATGTTACCGGCCATTTTTTTTTAAAATCTACTCGCATCAAATTCAAAATACGTATTGGATATTATTCGGCGGCGTGATGAATATCGCAATGCTGGTGTTGTGCCGAATTTCGACCCCCTGCCAAATTATTACCCCCTCGTTGAATTCGCTACCTGATTGCCTAATCTTAACCCCACCCCTAATCCTAACCCCTCCCCAACACCTAGTCCTAAACCTACCAATGCTAGGGGGTAGTAATCTGGCAGGGGGTCGAAATTCAGCACAACACGAGTTTGCCTCGGGTTTGCCTACGCTGCTGTCACGTTCTTCTCAGAGTCTTGATGCAGATACTGACAGAGTTTAGCGATTTGGTGAAGAGAAATCTTCAGAATAATGTCACAGAGTTCATTCATGAAGTTGTGTGAGCAACACACGGCATCCGTGTACATCCAAGCATGTGCGCACTTTGGTAATAATGCAATTAAGGTGTTAACATGCCTGTTTATTGTGATTAAAATACGTATAAAGTAACAATTACGGGAAACTAAGTCACAAATTACCTTCGTTTTTTTTTTACACTGAGACGAAAATTTGTTTGCAGTGTTTTAATAAATTCATCTTGTCACAACACCTGAAGTACCAACCGCGATAAGTCGGTACTGAAATTTTAAAAATATGATTGTTTTAGCGCTGTTAAGTGGATTTGTAAACACCTCTGATTGGCCATTGTGTTGACGTGCTCATCAGATATGTCTATGATTGGCTACAGTGATCAACGCAAGGGAGCGTTTGAAAGCACACGGAAGTGTTTGAATTTGAAAGCGTTTTGAAAGCAGGCATCTATCAGTGGACCGTCCAATGATAGACGCCTGCTTTCAAACACTCCCGTGTGTATCTGTGTAAGCGCTCGGTGAAGAGCGTCATTAATGTCTATTTAAAACAGTTTTTGAAGCGTTGATCATTGTAGCCAATCACAGACGTATCTGTTGAGCGTGTGAACACAATGGCCAATCTGAGGTGTTTACGAATCCACTCAACAGTGCTCAAAAAGTCATATTTTTTTAAAAATTTCAGTACCAATTTGGTATCACTGTTGGTACTTTTAACAACACTAATTTGCCTTGAATTTAAGTTTAGTTGTTTAAAGATGTTTAGATATTTTTATGACAAAAAAAAAAATTCAAAATAAAATGTTTTAGATACTGAATACTAAATACTATGTTTAGAAGTGAGCTGTTTCCGAATTCACTCTCAGAGTATGTAACGCATTAGATGAAAAACATTCTTTTCTACTGTTAATAATTGTTTAAGTATACAGATGTGCAGTATGAATACAGTTTAAACATACTAAATCGACCATGTTGGCATTGTCGTGTGATGCACGTTGTCCATTGCTGTTCTCGAATATGATGATTCCTTGTGGCCTCATGGGATAGTAAAGCAGGGTTGCCAGGTCTCGGTAACAAAACTAGCCCAATGGCCAATCAAAAGTAGGCCAAATGTAGCCCAATGACCACATCCCAAATATCAAAACTCAAAATATGCCATTCCCATACCTAAAATACATATTTTACAGTCAATGTTATCTATAATTAAAAACCACTATATCGTAGTGATCACAAAACTTAACATCTAGCACAGTTTTATCATTGGTAGAATATAAAATATTTCAATACAAGCATTTCAGTCACACATAATTTATTCAGTATGTCAAACCATTAACCCATAGGGGAAAAAACAACCAGAGGCAACAGTTTAAAAGTATCCCAATTACTTGGGAAAACCTTGGACTTGGCAACCCTGTAGTAAAGTGTCCATGGAATACACATTTCAGAATATTCATCCAGGTATTTTCCACCTAGTTTGTTCTACTAATGCAATATTACTGTACTCATTTTTTGTGGTGATTTTAACATACTTCATAGTAGGGAAGTTGGCATATTTGAATGTGGGGTCGGTTTATAGTACATTAAAGTTTTATTTAGGAGGTTTTGAGTGAATTCTTTGAGTTGGATCTTTTGTCGTTGTTTGAGAGTACAGCATTTCATTTACTCGTCACGTCACCTCCGATAAGGACTCTTGGGAGCAGAGACAATTTGTTACAAATTTAACAATTGCTTTTAAAGGACAAGCCATCGCCTCCAGTTGTCATGACCCATTTGGCACGATAATCAGCGCTTTAATTAACAAAGTCAGTTTGGAATATCAATTAGACCAGTTTTTGTCAGCGTACGTGTCCTACTCCTACCTGAAATAGCGATTTGTGTTGCATTCCTGGCTGGTGATAATTTGTAGCTGTGGGCCAATAAATCAGATTATTTCTTCTCATATTAATGCAGCGAACACGCCTCTCTCGTTTACAACAATATTGCCTCTCTAATGAGAGGTGAGGGTGAAAGTCTGCCTGAATCCCGGCTTGTTTTTTGCTCTTGTTGCATTTGCAATGAATTTTTGCCGTGAGGAACGGTGAGATGTGAGCTAGTAGGAATGGCAAGCATCTCCGTGAAAACACCTCAACCTGGTCTGGCATCTCTGTCTCTTCTGTCATCCTCAGTACATGTTAGGTCTGTTTCACACTACACTGCCATGACACTTGCACGGACAGTGTTCCTCATGAAACCACATTTGTTTTTTGTTGCTTATGTAGGCGCAAACAGAATCTGGACCTGGGAGATTTGGAACAGCTGTCATTCAAGAATTTCTGCACTTCCCATGTTTCCTTATTAAATATTTTGTATAATTCAGCTAGCAAAAGACTTCTCTTAGCTCGGTTATATCCATTGCATGGAATTCCACAGATTTTTCTCCACAAATCAGTGCTGCAGATTTTGTCTGGGCTTGCATGTCGATAATGGATTCTGTGGACATTTTTCACATTTTCTACACTGATTTTTTTTTTCTTTTTTCTGTGAAATTCATTTATGTGTAGTCAAATGTGCTAATTGGAGCTAAGATTACTACATGTTGTTTTTAGAAAGCATATTGGCAAATAAAAATGAATACATCATTTTAAGAGCCCGTCCACACAGAGAAGCGTTTAGGTGTACGTAAACATTTTGTAGCATTTCGTCCAGACGGATCCGGCGTTTTTGGAGCCTGAAACCTCTTTTTTTTTTTTTTTTTTTTTTTTTTTTTTTTTTTAAACTGGGTCCCAGAGTGGATAAATCTGAAAACGACACCCTTGCGTTTTCATGTGTACAGCCAATCCATAGAGTTTATTCGGATTTGTGTTCTAGAGTAAACAAACACGCAATTGGCTTTTTAAACTGGCTTCCTTCATGGCACTATCTTGTCTCAGATTTGATATGCGGTGTTCCTTATTTGCTCCTTGAAGAGCATAAAACTTGTTTTTTAGTTTTATGCTTCTCCAGACAGCATCCTTTTCTTGTCTGTCTTTGTGGAACTTGTGGTTTCTCGCTTTCCTCATTTTCCAATGTTGGAATGTTAGAGTATGTCTACATAGTACATCCACCACTTTTACTTCAATAGAGCAAAATAAAAAATCCTGTTTTTCTTGTAATTCCTCCTTTAAATCTGCTCAGGTGGATTTTTTTTTGGGCAAGTATCAGGCTCCGAACAGGGCCAACTCACCCTAAACCACCCAAACCGTGGGAGAATGGAGAGGAAGATCTGGTGTTTGCATTATAAATGTTATTACGGTAGAAAGCTGAGCCATTATTAGGCATCTGTGAATTGAATGCATTCTGTTGGGGCATGATGATCAAATGCTGATTCATTCAGAGAATTAAGTAGTTAGACGGTGAAGTTAATTATGGCCGGCTGTTAGACGCCGCTGCAGAAATTACAAACGGATGGTAGAATGGCCTTTGTGCTAAAATGAAGATCTCAGGAGGGAGAAATGCATTTAAATATAAAGTCATTTAAAACAGGTGAAAGACCATTATATAAAAAGCACAATTTAAGGGTGAAGTATGTGATTTGATTTTTTTTTTTCTTTTCTTTTCTTTTTTTTTGTAGCAGCATTAAATTACCTTGAATGACAAGTTTCAAACACTCAGACTGCATCTGAAATCGCATACTTCCATAATATATAGTAGGCGAAAAACAGAATGTGACGAAGTATGTCCAAATTCACAGCAAAATCCCCAGTTAAATCAAATCTGCTCAGAGTACATGGTCCCTCTCTATATGGTGTTAAAGTAACACTGAAGCAGAGTTAAAGTTAATGAGATAATTAAGTGATTAATTAAGTTATGATTGAGCATTAGTGATGAACGCCTGCTGTTAACAAGCAGAATCGCTGAAGAGAAACACAAGAACTACAACTGACTTCCAGCCACAGCCTTAGATGAAATCAACTGAAGATAAGACATTAAATCTCTCAAGATCTGATTAAACAACTCCACAAACAGCATATTTACTCATTAACTTTAACTCCTCTTCAGTGTTATTTTAACTCAATGTAAAGAGGGACTGTTCTCTGAGCAGAGCTGATTTAACTCATGATACTGACAACATGGCGAATGTAGTGCATCTGGATTACATTCATACTACACACACTCATACTATATAGAACATACTTTTTTAGCAGTCGTAAAGTAATTACTTATTCAAAATAACTACCTACTCGAGAGTATGCGATTTCAAACGCAGCCTCTGTCTTCCACTGTTTGATCACACAGGTAGCCCCGCCCAAAACTCGCGCCATTGATTGAGCCAATATTTAACATCCGCCACAGTCGTGCTTAAATGCAGGAATCTGCTTAAACAAACAGATTCCTGCATTACATCTAACTGAATTCTCAGGTCGTTCATGTTTACGATTGCTTTACATTTTCAACACCACCTCATATAGCACTTGTACCATGTTGAAACTTTGAAATTTAAATTTTGACGATTTTAAAAATGTCTGCCTCCACATTACAATTTCTACACTGTAAAAAGTGTTGCAAATAAAACCAATTATTGGACTACATTTTACAAGAAAATACTATTTCAGTTTTTGTACTCCAAAATGTCATGTTTAGTTCAATGTGTTACTTGCCATTTCTTTGTAATTGTTTGTGTGTGTTTGTCATTTTTCTTTGAGTGAAAATAGTTTCTTCACCAACCTTTTTTTCAGTGTATGTGATCTGATCTGATGATTGCACACAAGTATGACTTTTAAAATGCATCATGATGCTTTCTGGGTGACATGCTTTTTAAACATTTGATATATATTTGCTTACTGGGACGCATTTGATATATATTTGCTTACTGGGACGCAACGATAGATTGAAGCTCATTTTAGCAGGTCTATGACATGAATGTCTCAATCTGTCAAGGTGAAGTGTGTATTTCCAAACAGGTTTCCCAAGCATCTCTCATTGGTTGGACAAACAGATAGCCACGATCTAAATTGGGTACGTTGAAGCGAGGTTTTTGAAGACACCACAGTGTGTACACTCTTCAAAAATCGCTTACTTGTAGTTGTTTCTACACATTTAAATGGTATCTTAGTTTTTGGCCATCCAAAAAATGGCACACTTCACCTTTAACTTGCAGAATGATTTAGCTGCAAATCCTGAAGCAGCTCCGAGACGAGCAGATCTTTACCTGTTTGTCTCCAGACGCAGAAGAACGTGTTCGCTGTACTGGGATTACACGCCATCAGTCATGGCAACATTTCGACAGGCTGCCAGGGACGGCCGCTGCCACCTGCCACAAAGTTAAAACTTCCAAATCCCTCTGAAGAAAAGCACGAGTACAATGCGTTTAGCTTGTGCAGAAATCATTTCAGTCAGGACAAGAATCGCTTTTCCAGACGCCTGGGCACTGAACCATGTCGACAGGCCCTGACATTTCTATATGTTTTTATAATACCATCAACAGGATTAGAGTGCTGCGTTTTTTTTCTGCCGCCTTGCATGTAGTGCCACGTCTGTGACGTGAGGTTTCCGTTTTAATTAACAATGCTCCTGTTTAGACAGCTTTGATTATAACGGTATTATCACCTCGAAGGGGTCTCTGATGAAATGTTAGAATGACATTCAACAGATGTTTTTGCATATCTTTGACTTAAGATATTTATCAGATGTTTTTAATGCATACATGGTGCTTAAAATAGAAGGTGATGCTTTCCAGATGTTGAGCTCCTTAACGGACGTTTTTAATCAGTAGTTTTAATCAAGTAAAAATATGTAGAGATCTTAAAACAAGATAATTAACTTGACAAATGGAATTACATAAAATATTAAAGACTTGTTTTAAGATTAAATCTAACATGTTTTGATGTTTATGCTTTAAATAAGAGGTTTTTACTTGAAAACACTACCAAAATACTGATTAAGTTTAACCTTTTTTTTTTTTCTTTTTTTTTTTTTTAGGTATGCGATGGATAAAAGCTAAATTGTTTTATATTTTCACATGAATTTCTCACAAATAACAGTTTGCATAAATTTTTTTGAGTTATGACAACTTTGAGTGAATTTACGTTCAACCAACAAGCTACACTGAGTTAGAGGAACTTAATTTGAAGCATAAACACAAATTAAGTTGATTACTCAAAAAAATTAAGTCGCTCCAACTATCAGAGTTGTAGCCCTGGAACCAATTAGCAGTTCAAATCAACAGCTATCATATCACATGCTAGCATAACTTATTTAACGTATATTTAATGAACAAGTAAGATATTATTTTTCACTGGCATTAGCGCAGTCATTACTTATAGAGTCAATGTACCTTCATCTATCTACTCTTCACCACAAAAACTTTACAGAAACTCTTTTAAATGTCAAACATAACAGCATTAAACACTAACAGGTCTTTCCGTTCATTAAAACAAATAAATTAACACTTAATTTATTCTCCTTATCCAGTCCTATGCAAAGCATGCTGGGAACTAGAAATCCACTGCCTAATTTCCGAAGTTATCAAGACAATTTCATTAAGTTGTTAACTTTGTACTTTTTAGAGTGAACGTTATAATAGATGAATGTCATCTCAAGTTCATTTCATATTCTTTGTTCTCTAAAGCTTGACAGTAGCTAAGGGGTCGGAGCTTAGCAAAGTTCATTTGATTAATAATAATTGTTTTCCAACAGGTTTCCCAAAACGTTATCATAAATCAAGGTGTTGTGAAGTACGTCACATACCTGCGGTTTCTCATTGATTATAACGTAATCAGTCTGGTTTTGCCGCCTCATGTTGGGTTGCATCGTCCGCTCTCATTGTAGACGAATTGTAACCATGACCTCCATAGATGATTTACACAGCAGGACCACTAACCCCCCTCCGTCTGTCTGTCTCTAGAGGTGCTGCCCCATTACCTGAGGGTATCCGCGAGCTTTCCGGACAAACGATTAGTCGCATTAGTCTCGTGGCACGGCGGATCTTTCATGGGCTCAGGGATATCAGAGTATTTCCTGCACTGCTTAATGAGGTGTGCGTTTCTGTGTGTATGTGTGTGTGTTTGGACTCTTCATAATGCATTACATTTCTGACATTAAAAATGAATGCCGGCCCTTTATCTCTCTGGTAATATCATGCCGTGAGAGGATGTTGTGTAAACCAAACGCCACACTGAGATGTTATTATGAGACCTTTCCTCAACAATAACAAAAAAACATACAAAAATAAGATGCTTGAAACCAATGTGACATGATTTGCATTTTCAGGTTGGTGTGTGTGTGTGTGTGTGTGTGTGTGTGTGTGGCTCAATCCCAGTTTGAATACTTTATAGTATGCAAGTTTAGTATTAGTGTGTCCCCAATCATGGCCAGATTGTATACTATTTGTATGCTTTCAGGGCTAGAATAACTAGGGCTTAAATTTAATCTCAATATTTTTCATTCTTTTGATGATCATCTCAATTTTGATTAATCTCAATCTTTTTGTATTTTTTCTGAAAAAATGTTTAAAAGAGTGTTTTTGGTTACATGCAAGAATTAAAACAGTCAAATGTAAAACACATTTTTTTTTTTTTTTTTACACATTTTTCTCTAAATGAACTGAAAGATCCTGTTTATTGATATGATTTTTAATATTGTTTTTTAATTTATGCCTGTGTACAATAATAAATGGCAATATTTAACTAAAAATATTTTAAATACAACATTGTGAAGCTATATAGCATTTATTTATTCGTTTTTTTTTTTTATTTTATATCAGAGGTCGCGTTAACCGAAAATTTTGTCATTGATGGAATTTTCTTTAGCAGTGATGGAAGAATCTGAAAGCCATCCGCTATTTTGACAGATTAGACTTGTAACTGTGATTGACCCTTCGCTGGGAGTTTGATTGACAAGCAATCTAACCAATTATAACGCAGAATCCGCCTTTTTGTCCAACAAAGCAGTCAGAAGTTAGATTAACCTCGGTGGACTTGAACTTGAAAAATGGTGTGTACTGAAGTCTTTCCGCGTTTTGAAACAACATTCCTTCTCATGTTCATTTATGTTTATTTGATGCTTTAAATGAACTAGTAGGAAGAGATGATCGGTTCACAAGCCGCTTGAGCTGAGGCGCTACAGCAATCTGTCATGACACATTAAAGAGCCACAAAACGTTTTTTATTGTTCTAATTTCTTAAATTACACAGTTTGAAAGCTACTGCCTGTGGTGTGACAGCGCCATGGCTTGTCGGACAAAGCAACAGTAACTAAGGGGGCCGGTCTTTGCGAAGGGTCAGTTCTCACCCCTGTCCACTTGGTGGCGAGTGCACTGCTGACTATCAAGTTAATGGTCAATGGATGACTTACATTGTTTACAAGCTGTTTTATTGAAGTCTTTCTGTGATTGAAACACTGATTGAGCGATTACATGAGAGACATGGTACGGATTTCGGTAAGTTATACTGTATCTTTCAACATATTTTCTGATGTTCATTCATGTTTATTTTGTTCTGTAACGTAGCAAAGAGGAAGGGATGATTGCGTTTACTTTCTCTGTTCGCTTGCACTGAGGCGATACAGTGATCTCTCGCACCACATAAAGAGCGCCAAAAGGGTATTTATTGTTTGAATTTTGTGATAAAATGGACAGAATTTGAAAGCTGAGACTTTGTTTCATATCAAAAGTAACAAAGCACAAAGCTTATTGCGATGTATTGGGCAAATTTTATGATGAAACCTGAAAAGTGACCCACAGTCTCTGTTCAACTTTCTTCATAAATATGCATAATCTAGCCTAAATGCTTGTCCTGTAAATTCATGAATAAGAATGAAAATGTGAACAAAAATAGAGCCTATTAAATAGCTTATTATCATTAAAATATGAAAATTAAAATGATGGGTAATAATGGGTAATAATGGATTATTTTTACGAGCCTGTCTGATGGATTATTTTTTACGAGACTGTCTGACCCTATGTGTGTATATACAGGTGCTGGTCATATAATTAGAATATCATCAAAAAGTTGATTTTTCACTAATTCCATTCAAAAAGTGAAACTTGTATATTATATTCATTCATTACACACAGACTGATATATTTCAAATGTTTATTTCTTTTAATTTTGATGATTATAACTGACAACTAAGGAAAATCCCAAATTCAGTATCTCAGTATATATTCAGTAAAATTAGAATATTGTGAAAAGGTTCAATATTGAAGACACCTGGTGCCACACTCTAATCAGCTAATTAACTCAAAACACCTGCAAAGGCCTTTAAAGGGTCTCTTAGTCTAGTTCTGTAGGCTACACAATCATGGGGAAGACTGCTGACTTGACAGTTGTCCAAAAGACGACCATTGACACCTTGCACAAGGACTGCAAGACACAAAAGGTCATTGCAAAAGAGGCTGGCTGTTCACAGAGCTCTGTGTCCAAGCACATTAATAGAGAGGCGAAGGGAAGGAAAAGATGTGGTAGAAAAAAAGTGTACAAGCAATAGGAATAACCGCACCCTGGAGAGGATTGTGAAACAAAACCCATTCAAAAATGTGGGGGAGATTCACAAAGAGTGGACTGCAGCTGGAGTCAGTGCTTCAAGAACCACTACGCACAGACGTATGCAAGACATGGTTTTCAGCTGTCGCATTCTTGTGTCAAGCCACTCTTGAACAACAGACAGCGTCAGAAGCGTCTAGCCTGGGCTAAAGACAAAAAGGACTGGATTGCTGCTGAGTGGTCCAAAGTTATGTTCTCTGATGAAAGTAAATTTTGCATTTCCTTTGGAAATCAGGGTCCCAGAGTCTGGAGGAAGAGAGGAGAGGCACACAATCCACGTTGCTTGAGGTCCAGTGTAAAGTTTCCACAGTCAGTGATGGTTTGGGGTGCCATGTCATCTGCTGGTGTTGGTCCACTGTGTTTTCTGAGGTCCAAGGTCAATGCAACCATATACCAGGAAGTTTTAGAGCACTTCATGCTTCCTGCTGCTGACCAACTTTATGGAGATGCAGATTTCAATTTCCAACAGGACTTGGCACCTGCACACAGTGCCAAAGCTACTAGTACCTGGTTTAAGGACCATGGTATCCCTGTTCTTAATTGGCCAGCAAACTCGCCTGACCTTAACTCCATAGAAAATCTATGGGGTATTGTGAAGAGGAAGATGCTCTATGCCAGACCCAACAATGCAGAAGAGCTGAAGGCCACTATCAGAGCAACCTGGGCTCTTATAACACCTGAGCAGTGCCACAGACTGATCGACTCCATGCCACGCCGCATTGCTGCAGTAATTCAGGCAAAAGGAGCCCCAAGTAAGTATTGAGTGCTGTACATGCTCATACTTTTCATGTTCATACTTTTCATTTGGCAAAGATTTCTAAAAATCCTTTCTTTGTATTGGTCTTAAGTAATATTCTAATTTTCTGAGATACTGAATTTGGGATTTTCCTTAGTTGTCAGTTATAATCATCAAAATTAAAAGAAATAAACATTTGAAATATATCAGTCTGTGTGTAATGAATGAATATAATATACAAGTTTCACTTTTTGAATGGAAGTAGTGAAATAAATCAACTTTTTGATGATATTCTAATTATATGACCAGCACCTGTATGTGTATATGTGTGTGTGTAATAAATATATATCTATATATATATATCAGTAATTGTCTTGCTGGCGATGCAGGCCTCACTGAGCCATCAGATTTTATCAAAAATATCTTAATTTGTGTTCCGAAGATGAAGATGGTCTTGCGGGTGTGGAATGACATGAGGGTGAGTAATAAATGACAGAATTTTCATTTTTGGGTGAACTAATCCTGTAATTAAATTTTTGCCAATTGCACTGAGCCATATCACAACAACAGTTTTATTTCGATATATTGTGCAGCCCTAATATGAATCCAACCAGCACAGTCATACTTTTCACACTTAGAAGTATGCAAAATGTGATTCATCCACTGTGTTTGTGTTGAGCTGTAATTAGTTTTTAGTTGCTTCGAGATTGATGGAATCGCCATCCGTAGACAACAGACATGTCCTTAAGTGCTGTGATTTCACGTTATCATCTGTTTCTAATCTTCTCAATTAAAGATATTAAAACAAAATTTCAGCTCCGTGTCGCTGTCCTCCGCTTATGAGGGGCTGTATAGGCCATAATTATTGAAAAGTCTCTTACAAACACTAGTGAAAACATTACTGAAATGAGAGAAGATTCAGTAGTTGATGAGAGATTTCACTATGTAAGGAAGCTGTGGCCGCACTTCTCATGCGCCAAATTAAACAGAAGCGCCACAGCTTCCTTTTCAAGTGAAATTGGCTCTAATCATCTACTGAAATCTTTTCTCATTTCAGTATTTCAGTGAGGTTGATCAGTGTTTTCACTAGTGTTTGTAAGAGACTTTTCAGTTATGCATATGAAGGAATTTCACTATGGTTGATTAATGTTTTTCATTTAACTAGTGTTTGTAAGAGGTTTTTCAGTAGTTATGGCCTATTCGGCCCCTCATATCCGCTCTCTCTTCGTTGTGATCAGTTTCTGGCAACGTCGCGCGTCTTCAGAGCTCTGGCTGAACAGGCAGGTTAGTAATCAGGTCAAACTCTTCAGCTGTGATTCAATGCAAACGGACAGCCGCCTGGTTCTTCACCATCTACGTCCTCTTCTGGGAGATGCTGGCTTGCCGTTATCTGACCACTTTTATTTGTCAAACGCCCCAGATCTCACCTGCCACCTGAGCCCCTCAACGCTTGAACAATACAGGTCAGCTGATGCTAGTGAACGCTGTTGTGTGTGTGTGTGTGTGTGTGTGTGTGTGTGTGTGTGAGGGAGGCGTGTCATCTCGTTTCTTGCACACATAATTGAGAAAGCGAGCAGCGTTAGACCCGTTTTGAGGGTGTAGAGTGTTGAGTTTATAAAATCAAGAGGGACTACAATGAATTAGTGGTGTGTTTCAATTAGTTCCTTAGTTCAGGAATGACAAAAAAGTTGCTGTTTGGATTTAAACAGGCAAATGCTTAAGAGTCTATGACTGGATCATTATTGCTGTGATTATTATGTTTCTAGCATGTTATATTTTTGGGAACATTTCTTCTAACTCTAATTGATAGAGTGTGTAGCTTTTTATTTCTCAAACAGCCATGCAGTAAGACGCATCATGGCCATATTCCAGGATGACAAAGCCAAGATTCATCAGGCTCAAATTGTGAAAGATTTGGGAGGGAGCATGAAGAATCATTTTCACACATGAATTGGCACCTCTGAGCCCAGACCTTAAATTGACTGAAAGTCTTTGGGATGTGCTGGAGTAGACTTTACAGAGTGCTCACCTCTTGCATTGTCAAGATCTTGACCCAAAATTGATGCACCTCTTATTTCCATCAAGAGGTGCCAGACAAATAACATGCTAGAAACATAATAATCACTGCAATAATGATCCAGTCATAGACTCTTAAAGGATTAGTTCACTTCAGAATTCAAATTTCCTGATAATTTACTCACCCCCACGTCATCCAAGATGTTTGTCTTTCTTTCTTCAGTCGAAAAGAAATTATTTTTTGATGAAAACATTCCAGGATTTTTCTCCATATAGTGGACTTCAACGTCACGTGTGACCTTTCCAACGTGATTACGTAATGCGTGGCACATCGCAGAACTAGTGCAAGATGACCATTTGTGGTTTAAAAGTATATAAATTTTAAATTTTTTTTTTTAGAAAATGACCCATCTTTTTCACTTGATAAGACCCTTATTCCTCGTCTGGGATCGTGTAGAGCCCTTTGAAGCTGCTCTGAAACTGACATTTGGACCTTCAACCTGTTGAACCCCAGTGAAGTCCATTATATGGAGAAAAATCAGGAATGTTTTCCTCAAAAACCTTAATTTCTTTTCGACTGAAGAAAGAAAGACATAAACATCTTGGATGACATGGGGGTGAGTAAGTTAACAGGAAATTTTAATTCTGAAGTGAACTAATCCTTTAAGTATTTGCCTATTTTTAAAATCAGACTTTTTTTTGGCCGGGCAGTGTATTGCCAATGCCATCTACTTGTTTGTCCAGTTGAATACATCTATTCTAGTGTTTAAGTTTAAGTGCCCTTAAATGTTTCTGTTCCAAGTGGTGTCCTGTTCATTTTAGGATTCTGAAGGTGTCACATGTCATCATCTTTACTTCCTGTCCTCTTCACACTTGTACCTGGAGGCATTTTCAGGTTCACACAATCCCTTTTTTTTCCATGTGATACTTTCTACAGCGTGATTTGTTCTGTGCCATCGAGGTCTCATTTTTACACGCTCTTTTGTTTGTGACAGTGTGTTGGATCTCACCGTTTTCCAATTTACCGTGTGGGTTTTGGGGCAAAGTTTGACCAGATTGAAATCCAAAAAGGTCTGTGGGGAAAAAAACCCCCAAACAAACGGAACAAACCATCATTGCTTTGGGTCGGGCATTGTCGCCTGAAAACCCGAATTTCTCGTTTATTTCTCACTCGCTCCTACTATTGTGCGTTTTCTCATCTTTGGGTTTGTATCTGGCTGGAAATTGATAAGCCAGAATCCCTGACAATCCAAAAGGCTTTGTGTGTACGTGTGCATGTGTGTGAGGAGGGGATACGAGCAGCGTTTTTGTTTATCTTGCTCGCCTTTTCCAGATGGCGCTCAGCAGAAAGAATCCACTTCTTGACATGCTCTCTTTCTCTCCCTCATTATTGGCCGGCTGTGGGCTCTTGTAGAAAACCGGGCGAGTTTTCGGGGCCAGACTCCGACGCCGAGAGGGGTAGGTGTTTCTCGCCAAGAGGAGTGAAAGCACAGGATGTTTGGGTTTAAGTGTGTCTATAAACATTCAACCTCTTTATTTTCACTCGAGTGGCTTGCGATCCATTACTAGTAATGGATATTTACACGTTTTAATACTTCAGCGATGCCACAATCCTTTTACAACAATCTTGAGCCAATAAATCAATAGCCTGATTTATTTGAAACAACCCAGAGTCATTTGTGCCATAAGTGTGCAGGCATTTGTTTTGAAATGGCAGCTTTTATGCGACAAGCATGTACTGCATGATTCCTCCTAGCGGATGTTTATTTTGAACAAACGCCGTTGCCTACAGAAAATCTGCTTCACCATTGGCGGTAATCACAGTCTATTTTTGAACAATGCTGTAGAGCAGACATGCTCCTGGAGATCTACCTTCCTGCAGAGTTCAGATCTGGCTGTAATCAAACACACCTGAACTAGCTAATCAACGGCGGCGGCTCAATTTGCATACTTCCAATAAAAGAAAGTACATACTTTTGAGCATGTTGTAAGACCGTACACCAGTATCGGGACAATGTCAGATGAATTTATTTATCTCATAGTTTTATCTCAAGTAGGATTAGCTAAATGACCTTATCGCATATTGTTTCCACGTGCATGTAAACGTTTGCAGTAGCTAGACGACCTTATCAAAAAGGCTGTGTTTTAATTCAGAGGCTGCATCCTTCGAAGGACTCGGACTTCAAAGGTCAAATTAAGCATTGTTAAAGTCGCCATGAAATCAAAATTGAAATTTAAGTTATGGTTATCCTTACTGTTATCTATAAGCTAGTGTGCTCCAAAACAATGACGAAATTCGTATTTAGAAAATATAAGCGTTCAAAACTTAGTCTCTTACTTCCACCAATATGGACTTCAGCTTCTCATCAGATTTTCTGTCCAATCAAATGCTCTCTAGAATCTAAAGCGCCCTGCCCCCTATATATATAGACGCTGAAGCTGCGGCTGAAATCGGTCACTTGTTCACACGTTTACTATTTTCTACATGGTGAATGGCACATAGTGCACTATATAGAGGATAGGGAACGATTAAGACAGTGTAAATATGCTTACCATTGGGGTGAATGAAGTCTGGTTTCACGTTAGTGTCACACGAACCGCCGCAGCGCGCACAGTCTGCTCCAGAGACACGATAGCACAGAGGGGATCATATTCACGAGTCGGCACTGACCATAAAACGTATCGGACCCATTTGAATTCTACTCAGAATGCTATATTTTAAAGCGATATGGAGGAGATTAGGAGAGTTTAGGAGGAAACTGAGGCTTTACGAAGTTCAACAGCTTGGCCGAGCTGTGATATAAAGAAATGCTATTGGCCCTGTCTTCCTGTTTCAGTGGAAATTATGTCAACACATTGAACAATGCTGTGCATTTCAGTGGGCCTTTAAATGGGATGCTACGGAGCATTCTTGTCGCTTAGCAACTGTGACAGCTGCTGTTGATGAGTGGTAGTAACGTTTGTACTGAAAGCGATATTCAACTGCCTAAAAACAAAACAGGGTTCACAAAATGTCTAAATATGTTCACCGTGGTCTGTTTTTGTACATAGAGTATGAACTGTCTATAAAATCCCATTTTGGTAAGATATGTCAACATTTGAACAGCTTTAAAGTGTTTTCTTTTTAAACATTTGTATCGTTAGATATTTGAGGAAGTTGAAGCCCAATACATTTAATATCAAGTGTAATCTGACAGTTTCTCTCAAAACATCCAGTCGTCACCGGCTCGCAATGAATCTTGGGATAGGCTAGGCTCTAATATTTACATTTTAATTTCTTCATTTACAGACGTTAAAGAGTATATGAAATGTGTGCATAAAAACTTTAAACGTGCTCGCTCCGGTCAGGATGTGAACTGTAATCCGCGCTACAAGTGTTGTTAAACTCATCGCGGTGTCCAATGCAGAAAACGCTCTCAGAACAGACCTGAAACAGTCTTTCGTGACATTTCGATTTCTATTTAATGTTGGTATATCGTGCAGCCCGATGCACAAATGGGTCGTGACCCACAGTTTAAAACCCCCTGAGCTAAATGAACGCATGTTTTCGCATAATTTTTTCCGCTTACATGTGAACGTTAGCATTAACAAAACGATCTTATTGCATCTGTTTGCATGGGAATGTTAGCATTAGTTAAACAACTGTATTGCATATTGTTTCCAGTTGCATTTGAACTGTAGCATTAGCTAAATTACCTTATGGATGTGTACGTTAGCGTTAGTTAAATTGCATATTGTCTCCATTTGCATGTAAACATTAGTATTAGTTGAATGATATTATCACATTGTTTCTTTTTGCATTAGTTAAATTCATTACCATAAAATTCTATTTTACTTTTCATTTAGGTTTGTATATTAACAAATTGCATGTGCAAACTTGCTTGGTGTTTAGCTAACTTCATTAGCATAAAATGAATTTAAAACTTGATACGCTGGGTATCGCATCTAGAAAATTTAGCATATCATGCACAGTATATACTGCAGAAACGGTAAGAGTAGTGTACTATTCTGAACATAGCGTTGTAATTACACTATTTTAGGGCAAATATGATGCAAATTGGCCTGCAGCGCTACTTTCCTGCAGAGTTTACACCTCTAATCAAACACCTGTCCTAATCAAGGTCTTGTGGTTCAAATTGAAAATGACAGGAAAACGACAGGGTTGCAGCTAAACTTTTAGCATGCTAGAGGCAGCTCTAATGGAGCGTTTGGGAATTAGGAATGTGCTAGATCTGTTTTATGAGTGGATTCACAGCGTTCTGTGACGTATATCATGGACTCTACTGTGCATCTGCCCTGCGTTTCTCAGCAGAAAGGTTGTGCACTTCTGCTCCAGAGCATAATGCCTCGGTCACAGGGCATCAAACTGCCTTCAGAGGTCTCTGTGTGCTCATCCACGTCTCTTCCTTTGCTTTGTACATTTATTGGCCGTCTAACTAGCCTTCCTGCAGGTCATCAGGTGCTGTTTGGCAGTTCTGATCGAACAGGTGTTTGTTTCGCTGATTTTTCTGGGTTCTGTATTGATAGATGATCGATGGGTATGTCAGATAAGGAGAAGCGTTTCATAGGCCACCGATCCAACGCTTATCTTCTCGTTCCACCAGTAGCGCAGTTCTAATGAGCAGCAGAAACCTTCAAAACCATTATTGAGCTCTTTGGCTGCCGATATGTTGACTCTGTTGGGAGGTTTGTTTGTCTTGGGTGATTATGTTTTTGTGGTTGCACTGACTGATAGGATGTTATGTCATTCTTGAAGTAAGCTAGTTGGTGACCAACTTGGTAATTCCCCTGGTGAGATATATACAGTATACTGTATATACATCTCAGGTTTGTGTATAGTATGTGCATTTGAGGGCAAGACCGGAATGGCATACTATACATGATCATACGACATTTTCAAATATGTAGTATGTATTCTGTGCACAATTTACTAAATTGTGCAACTGCGCCAAGTATAATGAGGTCACATCAGTGTAGCATACTACTGTTGCTGCATTCCTACTATTGTGTACAGTGTATAAAACACAGTATTTAGGAGGGGTGTAATGGTTCTTGGTTTAAAAAAAAAAACAAAAACAAAAAACGAACCGTACCGTACCGTTCTCAACCCACGGTTTGGCACGCACTTGCACCACGTTTCATCTTAAATCTGATGACACATCTATAATGTTTTTTTTTTTTAAATTACAATGCGTAAAACAGACAAACAGTTCGGCTAATGTATGTTTCTGTCGATGGACACAATGCATGTGATCAGTATTTTGGATCCGTGCATTATGTCTTAAAGTGACAGCAGCCTAATATTCCTGCTGTCTGTGTTTTTAATGCACAATATGTAATATTTTTGGATTAAAATATCCAAAAACCACTAGAACGATGTTATATATTTTGTTGACTTGTGTACTTATATTATCCCAAATGTTTCCAAGAATGTTTCAATCCAGAGAAATAAGCAATTTTAATCAGGACATGGACCGTGTCCGTGCGTCGCCTATCAATGACATCATACCTGTGTTACCCTCGATTTCAGGTTTTATTTAGTAGAAACCAAACACCAAAGACACTTTAATATATTATGTGTTTTATTAGACAGGCGAGCAACTGTTTGGATGGATACGTTTATGGACAGAAAACTAATCATGTTATATAGCTCAACACTTTTGGGTCTTGTTGTTTAAATCTCGTTTTATTGATTTACCGCGAGTACCATGATTTACCATGCCTAATATCGATCTAACTTACTGTAGTGTGCAACAAGTGTCTCATAGCAGCCACCGAGTGAACTCACAGAGTTGCATTATAACCACTTTCAACACACACATGTATTTATTATGATAAACAGCGCTGCTTTACCCCACATACGCTTGACCGGAAGAAGTGGAAGCGGTTGTCTACAGCATAATAAAAGCTCCGCTGCTCTCGAGGCATGTCGCGCTCATCTCTCATTAGCAATCGCTCCAGCGGCCTCGTTCCGCTCCAATGGCTTTCAGCCACACCCTGCTTCATACTACAGTAGTGTTAATAAATCTTTAATACATTCCATGAATATGATTTCTGCCCGAGTCCTGTCGGATTCTTTCCACCGGCTGTAGACGTGAAGGCAACACCTCCCATGATTCATCAAGCTACGCTTTAGTTTTGAATAATTGACCTCTAGTGGCAAAATTTACATATTGTGCCTTTAATCAAACAACAGAAGACAAGGAAATCACTCACTTCTCTTGACTGAATAGCTTTTGTAACTTTAATGATTAATCTTTATTTAATTTATACAGTTAAGATTATTAGCAATTATTAGCATTTATTCAATTTCTGAAAACTACTGACGGTTAGATAGATACCTAAATAACCTGAAAAGCACTGTTTTATTTGTATCTTTGCTCTGTTGTATTTGTGTACTGTTGCTTTTAGTTTGATAAAATTTTCCTTATTTTTATTTGACAGTAGTCCTTTTTCCCCTGAACATAGCACATACCGAACTGTACCGAAACGTTGACCCTAAAACCGTGATAAAAACCGAACTGTGAGTAATTTGAACCGTTACACCCCTAGTATTTAATAACTAGAATGCTTACATTCCATTCCAAACAATGGTCTGGTTATGTTTTATGTCTAATAAACCAGTTGGCTCTTCTCCTTTTCTACAGCCACCATGTTGAGTGTTTCTCTCATTAATTTTTCATTGAATGGTCTGTTTCCTCCTCATACTCTCTCCAGCTGTGAAAAGATTTTGGTTTGTTCATGTCACCATAGTGTTAGCAGGTGTCCCAGCAGCCCTTATGAATTATCCTTCATGGACCAATGAAGTGTCTGTCAAGCTTGCACGAGTCCATGTTTTCACACTAAGTCGGCAATGATTTCTTTTTCTGCAGGTTGCGGCATGTTCAGAATCATTTAGGCAGATAGAAGTTTTTATTGACATCTACAGGTTGACCGCATCTTGATGGAGGAACAAGTTCTGTGAGTGTAGCAAGTCAAAACACCAGGTTAATATTCAGGTTTGTTGAGTGTAGGCTGGTAAACCACAGGAAACTCTTTCTGCTGTGGGATCTTGCATTTACATGAAGCTTCAGTGTATTATAGTGTCTGGGCGGAAAAGTCACTTGGCACAAGGCTTTCATATCCCTTCAAACGGTCTCTCTCTCTCTCTCGGATGCCCTTTACTACCCCTCACTAGTTCGCCGTCAGAAATCCTCTCAGATTTACTCTGAGGGCAGCAGCTAACAGCTACATACACACTGAAGAAATTTCATTCAGGATCGAAAGGAGAGAAAGACACATCTTCGCTCAAGTAAACGATGACTCTTTGGCTTATGTTCTCGTTTCTTTTCAGCCTCGTTCGCTCACTGTCCTTTATAAATATTCACACGCTTGCATTCAAAGACCCCAAACTGTGAATCCGCGAATTCACTCGACACTCCAGTGAGTAGTAAGGTTTGATCCCTCTTTCACTTGCTTCTCACACCTTCTAATTTCTCTCTCTCTCACTTGACTTTTTTTAGTATGGAATCTCCTGTGGATTTCCACTCTATGCGAATGTTTGCCTGCAGACTGCTGTATAATTTTCTTCATCACATCATTACAGACTCCTCTTTGTCTTCCTCGCATCATTTATCACATTTGTGTGAGAAACTCAATGTTGAGATTACACTGCAAAAATAATTTTCTTAATCAGTATTTTTGCCTTGTTTTTCAGTTAAAATATCTAATCATCCTTAGAAGATAAATTGACTTGCTTTTGTAGAATTTATATTAATTTTAATATAACTTTTCTCATCCAACTGGAATTAACAAACCTAATAAATATGTAGTGAGGTGTGACAATAGCATAATAAAATCGGTGAATAATTCAATATGTATTCTCTGAAAACAAGAAATACTGATTTAAAAAAATATATATATTTAATTTTTTGCTGGAATTTTTAAAATACAAATACAATACCATTCAAAAGTTTGGGGTTGGTAAGATTTTTTTACTAACATTATGTTCATACTGCCCACCCCTGTGTTAAATGTTCTTTAAACGGCTTGACGCTTGTAGATAAGGGACAGATTGAAACCGTATTTGTTTAGCATTTGCATTGGCAGCTTTTAATACCATGTGAGCCTTGAGTGATTTTAAACAGGCTGCTGTTAGCTGATTGATAACGTTTAGCGTGACATGGCTGCGGTTCCACTGGGGCTGCAAATGAAAGGATGAAGCAATACTGCACATCACTGAAATCCAGCACTGGGCCCAATACCGAGCCCTGAGGGACGCCGTAATGGCTGCACGTACCACAGATTTCTTTCTCTTGCACTGCTGGAGCTAATGGGGCGGTGTTTGGGAGAATGTCCGAATCTCACATTACTCACAATCTGCCTCTCTAATGGCTCTTCAATGTTTGAAATCGTTTTCAAAGCTAAAACAGGCTCTCAGCAGCTCGTCGATTAGGGCATCAGCGGACGTGTAATGAATGTCTGCGTTACTGTTTTTTTTTTTTTTTTTTTTAAATGGAAACATTGATATCTGAAACCATGCTTGCTTACCCGTGCTCTGAGTGAGGAAAAGGGTCAGTTCAATAAGCAGTTTAGTTCAAGAAGTTTAACCAGTTTAATCTAGTTTAACCAAGTGCTAATGTTAACTGATTTGTGTAATTCCTTTTAGTGAATCAGGTGCGTGTTGATGTTATTAACAGGTGCAATTCATCCCCTAAATATTTAAAGAGTCATATTGCTTTTGCTCTTTTCGTTCTCTACTTTTACAAAATGTGTTGATGCTCTGGGAATGACTTGCGGACAGATGTGGTCCAGCTTTGCTCCTTGTTGACGGACTCCCGCTGGTTTTGGCTCGGGTACCAGTGTGGGAATCATCACATCCAACACCTGTTCCTCTGCTAAGCACCTTCTTGTCTTTCTGAATGATTTACTCTCTCAGGGAAATTTCTTGGAGGCTTTATCTGTTTTCTTCCTTGTCTTTTTCTCTCTCCTCAATCTCTCCTTCTTCGCTTAAGCTCATTAAATGTTTCCGAGAGAATAGGAAATCAATGGCGCATATGGTGTGAGAGAACTTTTTTCTTGATTTGTTTTACCCTGTATTTATCTGTTTTCACATATCTCAGTTTCTTTTGGTTTCTGTCTGTTTGGCAAGATAAAATGACTTAAAGCAAGTTGCATAAGATAATGAAGGGATAGTTCACTGAAGTATTATTAGGGTGAATGAATAATGTCAGAATATTCTTTTTATCTTTAGGTGAACTATCTCTTCTTTTTGCAAATAAGTTTATGCTGAAAACAAAGAAATATTTGTACTGAAAAGCGAGACACAAATACTGATAAAGAAATGTATTTTTTCCAGCTTTTCCCACTCATCCTCCTCTGGGGTGACAGACTGTAAGGTAGGAATATGCTTGATTTCAGATGCGTTCTTCATCTTTTTGGCATACGAGCCACGGCTTGGCATCCCCTTCCGGTGTTTGTAGTCGAAATGGCTCTGCAGCACTTGGTTAGGTTCCCGCACGACCTTTATTCATCCTGACACACATCAGGCTTCTGGATCACAGCGGGAAGAGCTGCTGGAAGGAAAACGAGAATTGTGTCTGATTGCTTAAAATGTTCATCGTTTTCCCCCCTCTCTTTTAATCATCCTTACCGGCTCTCTCAGCGCTGACCTGTGGGTTTGATTAGTCAGGCTAGTGGAGGATGACAGTATGCTAAACTGCCTTTCTGAAGTAACTGAAATCAGGCTTCTTCCTTAAGATGACATTAAATGCAGTTTGACCCTATTTACTTGCTTTTTACTTCATGTCCTTGGTCTTATTGTGCAGTATTTATCATGGTACTCTAAAGAAAAAAATAACTAGAAATGATTGTCTCTTCCTCTGAAATAACTTTTTTCTGTTGATGCAAACTCAGGCTGCACTAGTGGGGAAAATAATGTGAACCAATAATATTAAAGCCAAAAATTCCAAGATCCAATCAAATCATGTGTGGGTGGGGCTTTTTAAAATTCAAGCCACACACACATTTACTTCTGAATATGTCTTGCAAATGCTGTTTTATGTCTTTAAACCCATTTTACTTCTCTACTGTGGTGCCTTTCCCAGAGTGTCTATTTACACTAAGTGCAAATAGCGTCCCTTGTTGGCAAACACTATTTACACTAGCTCCGCCCACCAATGACTAGTTGGGCCACTCAACTTTAAAAAAAAGACACAGAATTCAATGTCTTCAGTGGCGCAGCAGTAGCGAGTAAGGCTCGCAGACCTGGATTTTAATTCGATTGACAATGGTTCGAATCCGCCTTTTGCCGAGCTCGCTCTTCTCCATTTTCCCATCACATTTCACACCAGAAAGGCATTTCTTTTTAATAAAAATAATGTTCTAAAAGTCGTAATAAACTCCCTAATGAGTGTTTAATAAAAGTAATTATTGGGTAGGGTTAGGGGAAGGTGCAAGGAGGGATTTTATTCTCCCAATAAGGCAGCATCCATTTAATCATTTTAATAAATAATGATATTATTGAATCCTGTTAATGTACAAAAATACTGAGGCGCAAATAGTATTTGCCAATATAAAATAAGATGGCATCTAATTACTATTTACACTTATTGCAAAGAACTGATACTTTTACATAGTGTAAATAGACCTAGTGTAAATAGCATATCGCTAAGAAAATGTTGCTATTGTCACTTAGTGTAAATAGCATCTATCGCTAAGAAAATATGCTATTTTCACTTAGTGTAAATAGCATCTAATTGCTATTTACACCAAGTGTAAATAGCACCTATTGCTTGTTGCACTTAGTGTAAATGGCATCTATCGTTAAGAAAATATGCTATTTTCACTTAGTGTAAATAGCATGTAATTGCCATTTACACTTGGTGTAATAGCACCTATCGCTTGTTGCGCTTAGTGTAAATAGCATCTATTGCTAAGAAAATGTTATTTTCTTAGCGATAGATGCTATTTCCTTCAGAAATCATTCTAATATGCTGATATGCTGCTCAAGAAACATTTCCTATTATTATCAATGTTGAAAACAGTTGTGCAGTGTAATATTTCTCTGAAAACCATGATATATTTTCTCACGTTTATTTAAAATAGAAATCTTTTGTAACATTATAAATGTTTTTACTGTCACTTTTGATCAGCTTAATGCATCCTTGCTGAATATAAGTATTCATTTCTTCTTACTGATCCCAAAATTTTGAATGGTAGTGTATCTATTTGGTTATTGGTTAACATTATCCATGTGTAAGTCATTTCAGAGGCGGGGCAAGTTGTTAGATTGTGATGAAAGATTACAAAGGTGGTTTATTTCTTTGGAATAATGTGCACCAATGAATCATTGACATTAAGACCAGGAAACATGTATTAAGATAGCAAATCAAATGCATTTTGACATGTTTCCTTTGTAACTTTAATCCTTCTTTGTCTGTGCTAGCTTGGCTCAATATGATGTACTATAACCTGAGCGTGTAAACACACACACACACACACACACACACACACACACACACACACACACACACACACACACACACACACACACACACAGCACTTTCCAGTGTTCTGGCTGTATTTCAGGCTTCTGCTTCACTATCAGCAGTGGAGCAGCTTCGTTCTCGCCGTTCGGCCAAGCCTGGGAAACAATACGTGCTGTTATTTATTTATTATTTTCAGAAAGAGGCCGTTTGTCGTTGTGTTGGGGGGAGCGAGTGTGTGTGTGTGTGTGTGTGTGTGTGTGTCAAGCTGTTGGGCAGGTCCAGGCACAGCCCATTGTGAGGAATAATGGATGCAATGGCCGCTATCGCTAGAGTTATCTCCCTCACACACACATACGGTGGCTTGAGGAGCTGGTGATAAATGACTTTGAGACTCGCTGTCTACGATCAATAAACCACTAGCACCAGATGAGTGAGACCGAGCTGCCGCTCTCCGTTTCTACTTTACTTCTCTCCATCTGCTCCGCTTTGGCTCCTTCAGTCACTCTTGTCTCGTCTCATCTCTCATTCTCTTCCCATCTGGTCTCTCATTATCTGTTATACTTTTCTCATCTCGTATCTCACTTTTGTCTCTCATTATGTTGTCTTTTTTGTCTCCTTAACTTGGCTTGTTGTCCAATCTCGTCTCATTATCTCCACATTGTTTATCATCTTGTTTCTCCTCTTCTTGTCTCCTATTATGTTTTCTTCTTTTCTTATCTCGTCTCATTATTTTTTCTCTAATTTTTTTCTCCCCTTGTCTCAGTTTCTTTTAGTTTTTTATCTCATTTCTTCTCAGCTAGTCTCTCTTCACCTCTTACATCTCTTGTTATCATCTTTTTTTCTCATATCTGTTTTCTCGTCTTTTTACTGCTTCATCTCTCTTAAGTTTCTCGTCTCGTCTATTTTTTTTTATTCGTCTCATCTTTTACATCTCATCCTGTCTCGCCTTTTACTTTTCTCATCTCGTCTCGTCTCTCATTATGTTTTTTTTTTTTTTTTTTTTCTTCTCACCTCTTCTCGTCTCTCTTCACCTCTTATATCTCTTATTGTCTTTTTTTCTCATAATGTCTCATATCTTTTGTTTTCTCATTTTCTTTTTACTGCTTCAACTCTCTAAGTCTCTTGTCTCATGTCTGTTTTTGTTTCTCATCTCTGGTTATTGTCTTTCAGTATCTCATCTTGTCTTTCCTTTTCTCTTCTCATCTCGTCTCATCTTTTTCTCATGTAGTCTTTTCTCTTGTTACTTCTTTTCACATCTTGTTTCAAGTTGGTCTCATTTCACATAATTTCTTTTCGTTTTCACTTCTTGTCTCATCTCATCTCATCTATTCTCACGTCTTCATCTTGTTTCTACTTGTTTTGTCATAACTCTTCTTTCTGGTCTCATCTCTTCATCTCTTCTTTTCTAGTCTCATATAGTTTTACTTTAGTTTTTATGGTCTTATTTTATAACTTTTCTCATCTCGTCTCATCTCTAATCTCGTTTTTCATTCGTCTTATCTCTGATTGTTTTCTCCTGTTTCCAAATCTCATCTTATCCCGTTTCAATCTTTCCTTACTTGTCTCATCTCTTTATTTTCTCTTGTTTTCACATTTCATCTTGTTTCTTCTCATCTCTTACTTTCTCATCTTGTTGCTTTTCTCATGTCTCCATCTTGTCTCATTTTGTCAGAACTCTTCTTTATGGTCTCTCATCTCATCTCCATCCTTATCCTTCGTCTCTTATTTTTTTCCACTTTTCAAAACTCATCACATCTTGTATCTTCTTTTCGCACTTGTCTCATCTCATTATTTTCTCATTTTCATTTTCTTCTTTTCAGGTTTATCTTTTTTCTTTTTAAGTCTTATGTTTTTTGTGGTATTCTGGTCTCATGTCTTTTCTCCTTTTCATCTCTTCTTTTTTTTAATGTAGTCTTATCTTGTTTCTCACTTGCCACATTTCATTTAATCTCAACTCTTCTTTTCTCATTTCCACTAATCTCATCTCATTTTTTTTTTTTCCTCATCTTGTCTCATCACTTTTCACACCTCATAACTTCTTTTTTCATCTTGTTGCTTTTTCTCACTTCTTCATCTTGTCTCTGCTTGTTTTGTCACAGCTCTTCTTTTTTGTCTCCTGTTTTTTTTGTCGTCTTTTGTGGCTTCTTATCTAATTTCTAATGTTTTCTCATCTCCTCTTTTCTCATATCATCTCGTTTTTCTCATCTTGTTTCTCATTTCCCCTGTTTTCACATCTCATCTTATCTCTTCTTTTTTCATCTTTTTGCTTTTCTCATGTCTTCAACTTTTCTCTGCTCGTCTTTTCCAGTCTCATATACAGTAATTTCATCTTTGTGGTCTTCTGGTCTCATTTCATGACTTTTCTTTTTGTCTTTTCTCAGTGTTTTGTGGTATTCTGCTCTGATGTTATGTCTTTTCTCATTTCATCTCTTCAAGTCTAGACTTTCTCATCTTGTTTCTCACTCGTCTCAACTCGTTTTCTCCTGTTTTCACTTTTCATCTCTTATTTTCTCATCTAGTTGCTTTTCTTGTGTCTTTATCTTGTCTCGTTTGGTCACAGCTCTTCTTTCTGGTCTCAACTCTTCTTTTTTCCCCCCATTTTCTCATCATCTTGTCTTTTGTGGCTTCGTCACATTTCATGTTTTCCTATCTCTTCTTTTCTCATAATCTCAACTCTCATTATTTTCTCCTGTTTTCATATCTCATCCTATCTGCTCTTTTCTCATTTTGTTGCTTTTCTCATGTCTTCATCTGGTCTCTGCTCTTGTTTTCCACCCTCATCTTTTCTAGCCTCTCTTCTCATCTCTAATCGTCTCTCTTCACATGAAGCTCAGTCGTGGTCATGTAGGTCTTGTTTGAGGGGCGCAGGTGATCGCTGGTCAGTCACACACACACGCACATCATTGTTCAATTACTAACACTCAAATGCACACAGAATGGCTCAGATGCGCTGTGAGTGTGTGTGTGTGAGAGCATTTCCAGCTGTAGGGATTGATCGTGGAATGAAAGTGTAATGGGAGATGAGCTCTCATCTCAACCCTCACTGGAACAGAACAGAGATTTGGTTACAAACACCAGCAGTATGACGCATACACACACACACACACACACACACGCGCACACACACACTCTCACAGCACGTGTGATCACAAATCTCCAGACAGCGTCACACACCCTCAGAAATCTTCAAAAGAAAATTGTGAATGCTAATCAGATGTTTTTGTCTATTTCTGGCATGTGAATACTCTAATGCTCGGACTAATTAAGCCTTCCATAATAAACCTCCTCTATTCTCTCTCACTCACACTCTCAGTCCAGTTTCCAGAGGACGTGTTGCATTTCATCTCTCATTCTCTTCTCGTGCCATCTCTTTTGTTCTCACCCCTTCTCTTCTCTTCTCTTCTCTTCTCTTCTCTTCTCTTCTCTTCTCTTCTCTTCTCTTCTCTTCTCTTCTCTTCTCTTCTCTTCTCTTCTCTTCTCTTCTCTTCTCTTCTCATTTAATCATCTCTTGATTTTTTTTTTATTTCTTCTCATCTCTCTCCTTTTTGTCATCCCATCCCATCCCATCCCATTTCTCATTTTCTCATTTTCTCATTTATTCTCAATTTTCATTTTCTCAACTCATCTCACATCATCTCGCCTCTCATCTTGTCTCAATTTCACTCGTCTTATGTCTCATTTGTTTCTTCTGGCCTCTTGTTTTCTCATCACATCTTATTTCTTCCCTTCTCTCATCTCACTTCCCGTTTTTTCATCTCTCGACATCTTGCCTCTCATCTTATTTCGAATAATTATTATTATTATTATTATTATTATTATTTTTATTTATTTATTTATTTATTTATTTATTTATTTATTTATTCATTTATTTATTTTTTTCTGAACTCAGCTCGTTTTCTCATCACATCTTATCATCTTCTCATATGTTGTTTTCTCATCTCTTCTCACATCGTTTTCTCATCTCTCATCCTATATTGATCGATCTTGTTTCTCATTTTTGTCTCATCTTGCATTCTTGCTTCTTTGTCTCATTCTTGTCTCTTCTGGCTTCTTTTTTCATCTCTCTCGTCATCTCGCCTCTCATTTCAGTTTTACTCATCTCATCTCTCGTCATCTCTCTTATCTCGATTTTACTCGTTTTGTTTCTCATTTTTGTCTCATCTTGCATTCTTGCTTCTTTGTCTCATTCTTGTCTCTTCTGGCTACTTGTTTTCTCATCTTTTCTCTTTGTCATCTCGCTTCTCATCTTATCTCAGTTTTACTCGTCTTGTTTCTCATTTTGGTCTCATCTTGCATTCTTGCTTCTGTGTCTCATTTTTGTCTCTTCTGGCTTCTTGTTTTCTCATCTCTCGTCATCTTGCCTCATTTCAATTTTGCTCATCTTGTTACTCATTTTTGTCTCATCTTGCATTCTTCTTTGTCTCTCATTCTTGTCTCTTCTGACCTCGTTTGCTCATCTCGTTTTCGTCATCTCGCCTCTCATTTATCTTGATTTTAACTCATCTTTTCTCATTTTTGTCTCATCTTGCTTTCTTGCTTCTTTCTCATTCTTGTCTCTTCTTGACCTTGTTTTCTCATCTTATCTCTCATCTCGCCTCTCATCTTGATTTTACTCATCTTGTTTCTCATTTTTGTCTCATCTTGCTTTTTTGCTTCTCATTCTTGCCTCTTGTTTTCTCATCTCCATCTTCATCATCTCGCCTCTCTCTTATCTATGTCTTGTTTCATCTTGCATTCTTCATCTCTCATTCTTGTCTCTTCTATCCTCTTGTTTTCTCATCTCAACTTCGAGATAGATGAGAGGCGAGATGACGAAGATGAGAAAATGAGGCCAGAAGAGACAAAAAAACAAGAATGAGACAAAAGAGACAAAAATGAGAAAAGATGATTAAAATCATTCTCACCTCTCATCTTGATTTTAATGATTTTACTCATCTTTTCTCATTTTTGTCTCATCTTGCTTTCTTGCTTCTTTCTCATTCTTGTCTCTTCTTGACCTTGTTTTCTCATCTTATCTCTCATCTCGCCTCTCATCTTGATTTTACTCATCTTGTTTCTCATTTTTGTCTCATCTTGCTTTTTTGCTTCTCATTCTTGCCTCTTGTTTTCTCATCTCCATCTTCATCATCTCGCCTCTCTCTTATCTATGTCTTGTTTCATCTTGCATTCTTCATCTCTCATTCTTGTCTCTTCTATCCTCTTGTTTTCTCATCTCAACTTCGAGATAGATGAGAGGCGAGATGACGAAGATGAGAAAATGAGGCCAGAAGAGACAAAAAAACAAGAATGAGACAAAAGAGACAAAAATGAGAAAAGATGATTAAAATCATTCTCACCTCTCATCTTGATTTTAATGATTTTACTCATCTTTTCTCATTTTTGTCTCTTCTTGCTTCATCTCTCATTTTTGTCTCTTCTGTTCTCTTGTTTTCTCATCTCATCTCTCGTCATCTTGCTTCTCATCCTCTTTTACTCATCTTGTTTCTCATTTTTGTCTGATCTTGCATTTTTGCTTCTTTGTCTCTCATTCTTGTCTCTTCTGGCCTCTTGTTGTCTCATCCAAACTCATTCTTTTCTCATTCTCCTCCCCTCTCATTCCTTTTCTGTGTTGGTTGTATGGCCGTGGTCCACTGCACCTGTTGCTGTCAGTGTAGAGAGTGTGTGTGTGTGTGTGTGTGTGTGTGTGTGTGTGAGCTGCTCACCTCTGCCAGAACATCAGACCTGCCCCCTGCTGTCACACACAGTGACCCTCTGCTCTAATGAAGGCAGGGTCAGGATTGTGTGTGTGTGTGTGTGTGTGTGTGTGTGTGTGTGTGTGAGGTAGGTAGGTAGGTTGTATGTGTGACCGTGTGTGTGTGAGGGTAGAGAGCAGCTAATTGGTTGAGCTGCCAGCGTCAGTCTCCCCTGTGTTTCACCCTCAAAACACACAGACACAAGCTATTAAACAGCAAACACACTTAAACTGCTCAGCCTGAACCCTTTCATATTATTCACCAGAATTTGACGATTCAAAAAGAGCCAACCAGAGTCACGATTCAGGCCAAAACTCCTGACATTTTGATCTGACTTAAAGGTGCTTTCATACTAGAGATTTTGAAGCAGACTTGACTCCATTTGTTCGATTTGTTTGGTTCTCCTTGAAAAGATTGATATGAGCACAGTCCGTCCTGAATGTCATCATTTTAATTAATTTAATATGCGTCTTTTCGTGTTCAGGCCCAAACTCTTGACATTTTGATCTGACATGGTTTATGTACTTTATTTAGGGTGCTTTCATACTAGACATTTTAAAGTTGGCTTGAGTCCATTAATCAAAGTTTAATTTGTTTGATTCTGATTGAAAAGTTTGATATGAAAGCACTCTGTCCAAATGCCATCATTTAATTAATATGTTATGCATATGTTTTGTGTTCCCCGTCATATTATCGTAAAGAGTAGTTCTCATCTGAATAAATTTGATTTCGGAGAATAGCTCTTTTCATGTCTCTCGCAATACATCCGCTTAAAGTGCTATTTTCCCTCTTTCTCTTCATGTAAAGTTTTGGTGGTGAATCCGACACAACAAACGCATGAATAAAACAGTGAAGCTGGCGTGTTCTCATTACGTAGTTTGTGTTGTGAACAGCTGCCATTTGTACTTGGTGTTACTCAAGTTGATTACACTTCTGCAGTTCGGGGACAGAAATACAATTTGAACAGAGACCTGGGAGATCTGGTTCGGACCAAGTCTGAAGGCACTCGTAATGACTGCATACCTGTCACTGACTCTCCACAAAGTAAAGTATGCTCCCAGGCTGCTACAATAAGCACTTCTGACCAAAAATAGTTGGTGGATTCACAAGAGTTTGCAAGATTTTTGGGTTTGAATCTTTGAATGAGTATCCTAAGTATCAAAAGTATCCTATTGCAATAGGTTGTAGGTTATAGGCACAGTCGCCGCACATTTGCATAAAGTTGAACATTACTCAAATTTGTTGAATCATAAACAGTTGCTAAATAGCCAACACTCGTTGAAATAAATGAATTATAGTTGCCTTGTTGTCTTAAAGGGGTAGTTCATCCAAAAATGCAAATTCTGTCATTATTTACTCACCTTCATAATGATCCAAACCTGTATGACTTTCTTCTATGGAAGTGTTTTTTGTCCATTTAGTGAAAGTCAGTGTTGTTTGGACCTCAACGTTCTCAAGGTCAAAAAGGTTTGGAACGAGATGAGGCTAAGTAAATGAGTTTTCCTTTTTGGGTCAACTATCCCTTTAAATCTGAGTGGTTTGTTTATATTCGGTTGTTGAATTTCTGTCAAGAGATCGTTCTCATCTCAAAGCTTTCAATGACATAAACTCATTAAACGATGCGCTTCAGATTTTCGTTTCCATAGTAGTTTCATTGTGATGATATTTTCCAGACGATTTGCGTTTGATCGTCAGCTGATATTGTTGCGTGAGTCAGCAAAACTGCAGCACCCCTCCAACAAAGTGCCGCTTGTTCTCCTAAACATTTCCCTTCCAGCTCTTCTCTTCCAAACGCCCCCTCTTTTCCACGCACTTATCAAAGAGACAGAGCGGAGAAGAATGAAAAAGGGGGTTATAAAAATGAGAAGTGATAGTAGGTTTCAGCCTTTTGTAATGAATATCGCTTGGAGGTATTGAAATGCTAATTTTACGCTCACAGTTGGCAAACTCGTGAGGGGAAAATTTGGGCGGCTGAAACCAACCCCAACATTCTGCTTGGAGAATCTCTCTCTCTTTGGCTTCGTTTATGTGTTTTACTGTTTTGATGTTTAGCAATGTTTCTCTCTCTTGTTTTCAACCACGCTTTTCCATTTCTCTCCCAGACGCACACACATTGAGGGGTGTGTGGGATTTGGCATTAGTTGGGAAAGCTAGTTTGAAACTGAAGCTTGCCAAACTACATAAATAGTTCACCAAAAAATGTTGTATTTGTGTTGTTAAAAACCCATGTGACTTTCTTTTTTCAGTGGAACGCTGAAAGAAAACTTTGAAGACTGTGATGGTTGTTATTCAAGCATTTTCAATTGGGAACTGAAGCTTTCAAGCTTCAAAAAGGAAGTAAAAGCACACTAAAAATATATGAAAAGTGGTTCATTTGACTCATCTGCTATATGCCAAGTATTCTAAATCAATATGATAGCTTTGTGTGAGAAAGCTAGCTTTGTTTCTTTCCTTGCGGTGAGTTGTTCGTGAGCTCCGCTGCGACTGAATCATTCAGTCATTGTGTCCAAAACTTGAGAACCGATTTTCAGATTCACTGATTCATTGAAAAGATTAAACCCGAAAGAATGATATGTGAACAAATCATTCTTTTGAGTCAAGTTGAATCTTTTTAGTAAATCAGTTGAATGAGTCATTTACAAATCAGATTTATCCGATTCTGAGTTTGCTCACAAATCAGGCATCGCTACTCACCTCACGAACCTTAATGAACATTAAGCTAATGCAGTAAATGTAAAGATTTTTCATGAATAGCCAGTTTTTCACTGAATGAAAAGGTGAATCATTTTATGAACAGTTCTAGTACACCATTTAAACAACCTGATTCTCTAAAATGAGAAAAATGTCCAGTTCCTATTATTGTAAATGAATAAATCATGAATGCTTTTATGAACTTTTACATTCTAGTGAACTGCCTAAACAGATTGATTCTGTAAAATGAATTCCATTATCGTAACTGAATGAATCAGTGAATCATTTTACAAACAGGTTCTAGTATACCATCCAAAAAACTGATTCCCTAAAATGAAATGAAAATTTCCATTATTGTAATTGATTAAATCATGAATGCTTTCATGAAGAGCTTCTAGTGAACCACCTAAACAATCTGATTCTTTCAAATGAATCGAAAATGTCAATTTTTCTATTACTGTAATCAAATTAATCATGAATTTAAGAACTTTTGTGTTCTAGTGAACTGCCCAAACAAACTGATTCTCAAAAATGAATTGCATTATCATCACTGAACGAATCAGTGAATCGTTATATGAAAAGTTTATAGTAAACCGTCCAAATGAACAGATTCACTAAAATGAATCAGTTTTCCCAATGCTACTTGAAAGACATTTGAAAAGTGCATTTGATTACAGCCTCAGTTCGATCTGCTGTTAATTTACATGAATTATTTTTTATATATATATATATAAACATAAAAATATTGCATATAATGTTTTTTCAAGCTACTCATTGGAAAAGGTAACATGTTTGAAAAGCTACATTTTACTGTATTGCCAAAAGATCTGAGCAACTGAAAAATGTATTAGATAAATATTGTTGCTAATTTTAGTTAGTTTCTTCCCGTCACTGCTTGAGTGATTTCCAAAGGCTTGTTGGAGTGCTGCCAGTGTAAAGTCTCCTCTGGCAGCATTTCTCCAACACGGAGAGAGGGAGAGAGACACAAATTGAGAAGGGTCAGAGAAATGAGGTGCACCGTAATTAGCCGAGTCGCTCTCTCCGTCTCTCTCTTTCTCACCGTTTCTCTCTCTCTCCTCGTTAAGGTGTTTCTTGCTGCTATTGTTTGGCTGTCACATCCTGAGGGAAACAGCGCGGATGGGGGGTGTGGAAATTCGGAGCCGGAGAAACACTGACCTGTTTCATTCAGAGCACATCTTTCACTCAATCTCTTAGTTTTCTATTCTTTTATTTTCCCCTGCGGCCTAGAAAAATCACTACTTTGCTTGGACGCTGTCCCTAAAAAAACAATCTCAGAAACCTCTGGCTGTGCGGCCCGCCTTGTAACCCATAAATGTGAAAAGGAAAATGTGCCCAGTAATTTCTCTCTTTGCCATCTCATGAGCAGATTCGACAGCTGTGTTGCGTTCATAAGGTCTAAAATGTCAACCAATCAAATCTTAAAGTGTAACTTCACCAATTTTCAGGCCTCTTTGTATTGTTACACTGTCAGTAGTATATGTAAATGAACAATGTTTACTTGTTCTCTGTGTTACCTGGACTGAGAAATCCACATTTATTTGTCAGCAAAAGTCTGCCGGATGACACTCCAGGGCTTTCGTGAAAACTACAGATTGTACTTCCGCATTTTTGTATCCCCGCCCACAGACAGTCGGATCGACAGAGGGTTATTAACAGAACAGTTATTGTAAGGGTAGGTTCATCATTGAAAATGGTATCGTACTTTGTCTATTCTTTTAAACAGCATTATGGTAAAAAAAAATAGAACACTATGGATACAGCTTTAGCTTAACCTGAACGCAACAGTGTTTTGTTTCGGGGGTTGGGTGGAACTGACGGAACAGCAGTTTCTTTGTTTTTTTTCCCCCCTTTTTGGCCTAAAACACTGTGTTCGTCGCCATTCAGTTTGAATTGTTGACTACAAACATGGAGGTTTTTCAAATTTTCTGTATTTATGATTCTTTGCAGCCTTTAGCCGGTGCCTACAAAGCACTGGATCCTCACTGGAAACTAAAAGTAACTCACTCGCGCTAAACATTTACTCTTTGAATTCTTGCACCCGGTGTCGGGGACACCATTATGACTAAAAGTTTGCTAAGAAGTATTTCCTACTAAAGCAAGGCAGTATTTGATTCTGGTAAGCGTCCATAGCAGACTTCTGGGAGTGGCCTTGGACGGCAACATGCCCAGTGCATTATGGGTGTTGAAGTTTTCCTACCTATTTGGCAAAAGAAGCCTTTTTTTCTCTGTTTTCTCTAGTCAACTAGCGCCAATTTATTTTATTTTTTTCTCTCTCTCTCGGCTTTCTACTGTATAGGCAACCAAATTTTATTGAAAGCCGTTTTGACAGCGGTGTAGTACACCTTTAATGTTTAAAAAAAATAAATAAATAAATAAATAAATAAATAAATCTGTAAAATGTTAAAAATGGCATGTTAACTTTAATTAACTTTTATTGTTAGGTGGGTGTTCACATTGGCAACGGTTTGCAACTACAAATTTTAGGCAACATGAGTGTCAGATATTATTTAGGACTTTGACTCCCTGTGATTTAAGGCCTAACTAGGCAGAAAGTGATGAATTGACAAGGGATAAATGTTGATTCTGAATTTTTGTGCTAACTAGTGAAGCAGTTTTACTTTAGTATTGTTTATATACCTTATTAATAATTAATAATAATAATTAATAATATATTGTATTAGTTTTTACTTTTATATTTTAATGTTTTTTTTTAAATATTCCTACTGTATATAGCTTAAACTTATTTCAGTTAGTAATTTTTTTTTTTAATTTTTAATTTCAAGTTTTTCATCTAATATTTATATTTTATTTAATCTTTATTTCAATTACAGAAAACTATTTTAAGTTTAAATTTAGTAACACCTATAGTGAAGTACAAGTCGTTTGCAATTTTGTTCTGTTTTCCTTTAATATTTTGTCTGTTTTCATATTTCATTTTTTTTTTGTCCTGTGTATATAAAACATGAAATAGTTTCTGATAATTTGTGATTTTGTTGCTTCTCTCAGCATTTTCACTTTCAGTGCAGATAGAAAACTTGCTTGGCGCTGAAAATTTACACATCCAGCTGGTTAGGATGTGTAATGCTAACCACCTCTTTTCACTTTTGTTGATTTGAATTGTTGCAAAAGATTTCTGGCGTCTCTCTGGCTCTTGAACAGGTCCAAACTTGTCTTCCTGACATAAGCTCTTTGAGAGGATCCCATTTTTTCCTGTTGTACCAGTCCAACGCTGTGACAAAGCGATTTCAAAGCCATCTCTTCCATTTTAATCTGATTTTTTTTTTTTTTTTTTTTTTTTTTGTCCCGAGCAGAAGCTATAGGTTGTTTTCTGGACCAGTTGGCTTCTATTTCTATAGGTCATCTCATTGTGTAGCCCCGCCCACAGCGGAATCTCATTGGTCCAGAGTTCTACTTCACATAATAAACACTATATAAGTTGTGATTTATGTTGCATTGTGCTGCATTTTTGCTTTCAGTGTACAGACAACCCACTTTTCATTTAAAATGTTGTGTTGTGCCTGGTCAGAACATGCAGGTCTGTTTATATATGCATCTGTCTGATTGATCAAACAAAAGCAGGCTTAAAGAAGCTATCATTTTAAAGGCTGTTCTGGTAGTATAAGAGGATGATGGTGTAAGCTTCGCTTTATTGAAGCATTTAATTTTCACAAGCATGTGAAATCTGCATTATAGATTTAAAAGCTTGTACTATTTGTCCCCCTTTCTTTGTTCTCTGGAAGCCTCCATCATTTTTGCTCAGAGATTGATGCTGTCATGGTTTCCCACCTGCTGTCAGTCGCGGGCTCTCGAACCTGCAGGAACGAAAACCATTCACAGGTTTTCTCTTCTTCCATGACAGGTGACCCCCCCGGCGGTCCCTCTCGTCCCGCTGTTCGGCTAATTGGTGAATGACGCTTCGCCTCCCGGCAAAACCAGAGTGAATATTACCATACCTCATTTATTCAGGGCCTAATAGAGCGGTTTTTATCACTTCATTTGAGTGCGAGAAAGGGAACCAAATCATTGTCGGTGGTTATAAAATGACTCATTTCCCAGGGCCTGATATTCTTCGGGAAAAACATGGTTTGTAGGTGCAGCGCGGAGACGAACTTTGAAGATTGTCCAGGTGAAAATGGCCTTGTTTATGGGTAATATATCCTTTTAAATGTATCTGTGATGATCTGAGTAATGTAATTGTGACACAAAACCTTTTGAATGCAATTAATTAAATTTTTCTTGCATTATGAACCAATTTCTATCATGCCACGACCCCTGAGCAGTGACTGTGTCGGCTGGCCTCACCTCATTTAACAGGTTTTGTTCTAGCTGTTTTAATTGCACTCATGATGGCAGTAGTTACTTAATTTTTTACAAACCATTTACCATGGTAATTATTATTGTCTGCTCAAATACTGTTAGTTACTACAGATATTGTAAATTCTGTAAAATCTAACTTGATATGCACTCTTTTTTTGATGACAGTTGTAACTAAAATCAAGTTACCCCCATTTTATTGTGACTATAGATAACTACTTTTTGTCCAATTTCTGTCAGTTAATTTGTCATTGTTAATTTATTATATTTAATTTTTTTGATGATAAACAGTTTTTATTTTTATCAATTTTTCCTTAACTTAATCTATTTTTTTTTATCATTTTTCTGGTCTATCATTGTTAGTTATTTTATTTTATTTATTTTAATTTATTTGTTTTTTTTTTTTTTTTTTTTTGTTTAAACTTGTTTAAAAGTTTAAACTATTTTTGAATATTTTCAGTTGAATTTACATTCAACTGACACTAACTTAAAAGTTATTGCTAACTGACTTTATGTATAATCAAAGACTTGGTGCACTTATAGACCTTACGCATCAGAGAAACAAGCGAGCAGCCATCTTTATAATTTTGTGTTTAAACTTCTGTTTTTGCGGTAGCTCTGTATATTGGCATCGCTGTCGAAGAGTTGTGATGAACTGGATTTATTTATTGTAGAGTTAACGAAAGTTATCATGAGCATTGTAATAGTGGTGTCAAAAGTACCGACCGCAATACCAAGTCGGTACTGAAATTTTAAAAATGTGACGCTTTGAGCGCTGTCCTGATTGGCCATTGTGTTCACGCACTCAACAGATACATCTGTGATTGGCTACAATGATCAACGCACCGGAACGTTTGAAAGCACGCGGAAGTGTTTGAATTTGAAAGCGGGGACATTTGAAAGCAGACGTCTATCAGCGGACCGGTGCAATATGGCGGAATAAGTCCCGCCTTCTAAATAAAAGAGCCAATTGCTGATTGATAAAGTCATCATATCACTGCAGCTGCCATTAGAAGTTCCGGTTGCTGTAGAAACAGTGTTCTGAGACTCGCGCTTAGGACTGCACATGCTCATTGGCTCGTCTAGCCTGAAAATTAAGCTATTTGAACATAAGAAACAACATATATAGGACAATTCATGTCAAATTTTATTGCTGATATGAAATATGTTATTTAATTGTGAGTTCAGAAAGCAGCTTCAGGACTTCCCCATTCAAGTAGATAGGACTTGGTCTTGCCTGAAATAGCTGCCCGGAAATGTTGCAAATATGGCTGCCGAGTGAACAGACTTTCCTTGAAAGGGACTTTTTTGGTATAATTAATTGGTGGCCTTTTTTTATTTGAGTTAATTTTGGCTTTGGAGTCACAACTGGGAAAAGCTAAAACTACACTCAAATATATATTTAAGTTCACTTAATTACTTTCATGTAGTTTCCATTTTAGTTAACAATAACTGCCATGTTACTAACTCTCAAGTCTTTGGGATTCTTCACCCATTTTATTGCCCGCCAAGCAAAAATCGCAAGCATGATCAAGAAAAGTAATATCTGTACTAAGTATGACATTTTAGCTGAAACTAAGGTTACCATGATGCCGAGGGTCGTCACAGGCGCTGTCGTAGTTTTCCGTCTACAACTGTGCGCTCTGTAGGGCGGACGCTATGAAAACACATCATTCCTTCCCCCCAGCCCCGACACATAGTCCAGGCCCTTCAGAATCCCATCACCCCCTGCGAATATCCAAGCTGTTACGGCAGGCTGGGCCGCGAGCGTCTGTGCCAGGGCGCGGCAGGACCGGATCCGGCCGGTAGGCTACCGGCTCCTCTTCCTCCTCCTCCTCCTCCTCCTCCAAGCTGCCGCTTATGCTAAGCACCTTGCCGTTAGCCGGAAGGATGGTTGAGTGAGGACAGGTTTGTCATTTTGAGAGTGAAGCGCTTAAACTGTGTAATACCTAGTAAGAACGAGGAACAAGTCAAGCTGTCGTGTCTGAATTAAGAAAGTTTTGGCGGTGTGTTCTGAGATTCTGCAGAAGCACATTGCCAGCAGATGGTACGGCTCACATCCAGACCTGACCTGAGCTTTTAGCCCTTCGCAAAATGATTTTGCTGCAACCGAAAGAAAATTTAATTGGGGGAGAGATTCAGTATGCTGCAGAATTTGATTATAAGGCTGACAGTTTATGTCCACATATTTTAAGTTTCGCTCTTAAAAAAAAACAAGAACAACAGCATTTTTGCATTCTCTGAATGTGAGTGGTGTTTGCTTGTGCAAAACCCACCGCCACACTGCTAAGGTGTTTGCTAGGGTATGTGTAGTTTGTTTGTCAGAAAAAGCCCACTTCCAAGCCTCTGATATTCTAGCTTGGGTAGCATTAGCTAGTTCGCTCTAGGCAGCTACTATTTAGTTCGTTTGTACTTAATTTGGTTGCATTAATCACGTAATATATTTTTCCTTTGAGATACAAGCTTGCAATTCTGACTTTTTTCTTGTAATTGCATGTTTATATCTCACAACTTGGAGAAAAAAAACTCAGAATTGACAGATATAAACTTGCAATCCTGACTTTTTTTTCTTGCAATTGCAAATTCTGACTTTATTCTCAGATTGTGATATAAACTTGCAATTGTGAGGGGAAAAAAAGGCATAAATAAAATAGAAGTAAAATGTGAAATAAAAAGGTACAATTACTTTTAGTGCTGCCAAATCAATTAATCGCGATTAATTAAAAGTTAGATGTGATTATTTTTTTTATTTTATTTTTTTTTATTCTGTGCCGGAAATAGGCTTCCATAAAAAAGCCTTCAAATTTGTAAACAGAAGTTGAAAATGCCAAGTTTATCTTGTTACGGAAAAAATGATTGATTGAATAAGAAATTATTTTAGTTATATAAATGTGTAAATGATGTCTAAATAGTTTAAATATTTAAATAATAAGATAAATAACAAGATAAATCAGGAGCAATAAACAAATGCTTATACTATAACCTGGAAAACCTGACGTTTATTTAATTTTTTTCTGTTAAACGATGACATGAACAAATGACACAGGGAAGTGCACAGTTTAGTTTCGGATATAAAATTTGTTGTAAATATAATTGTCTAATGGACTGCTATTTTATTCCAGCCGTTACTCCTGGTCAGATTCTTATGTAAATATTTAGTTATGTTTCAACCAAGTTTAATGGTGCCATGCTAAATGCTAAAATATATAATGCTAAAGTTTTGGAAAAAAGCTAGTTTAATAGGTTGTAACCTCCAGAAAACACTGTTTATGAAAATTAGACGTGACCTAAGACCCACAGAACATATTGAACTGACTTGTTTTCATTTATGTCAAATTAAATATGGCGTCTACACTAACTGTGATCCACAGCTGCAGTACAAACTGTGTGTCTTGTGCTGTTTACATTGAAAATCACCTTAATGAGTCACTGTTGGTCATTTGGCATTTGTCAGAATCAGAAGTAAGTACAGTATGAAAGCGTTTAAGACAAGGACTAGCTTTTCTGCTAAAGTACAGCTTTGGACTTTGAGTTTTGAGGCCAGAGCTTGAAAATGGCTCATCTTTTCACGGTTAATCTCCCGCTCCATGTGTTTTTTGAGCTTGTGAAGTGAGAGTCTGCCAGTGGAAGCTGAGAGGATTTTTTTTCTCTCCACCGCTCTATATCCTTTACATAATCCAGATCCTGTAGCTGTAAACGACTTCCTCTCAGATCAGCAATATTCAGGGACATGAAAATGGAAAGGTTTGTGTTTTTATGCTCTGAAACAAAAGGACATTGCTGAGCTGTTCCAAAATCATCTGTAGACGGCCTGGAGCAGCGGCACAGAACTTTCATGTCAAAGTCAAGTGAGACACAAACACACAAATACACACACACACACACACAAAGTCAAGCTGGAATTTTCCCATTTCCTCTGTATATTTCTGCACGTTTAAGACCAAGTGCATAAGACAAGTGCACAATTAAAGTTTTTTGTGTTTGTGTGTTTTAAATAGTTAATCACAAACCAGGTGCATCAGTTACTCGGATATATTGGTACCAAATTGTTTTTATTTTAAGTGAAATTGTTACTATCAATATCAGATCTTTAATTGTGTATGTTCATTTCCCTTATTTTTACTTTCAAATTATTTTTCCCATCATCTTGCGCTCAATTAATCTTTAAACACACATAAATCAATGACACTAGCATTTAAAAATGCTTGATTTCAGCTTTTTTTTTTTTTTTTTAAATTTATTTTGACAAAATAGTATAGGATTTTAATATTAGTCATTTATCGATATTGGTAAGATTTTTCACATCGGTGCATTACTATTAACTATAAGTTCATTCTCTTGTATGAACTTGTAGCTTCAATCCCGAAATTCCACTAAAAATGTAACTTCCGTAATCTGATCGAATCTGATCAGTTTCAAAGAATAATGTAGATTTTATCCATTTAGATTAAATTTGAATGTAAATGTGTTTATTTATTTATAAAAAATAATGTATTTATTTTATTTTTTTTTAAATTAATGTTGTATTTATTTACATTCAACTGACACAAAAATTTTGGGTGAAAGTTGTGGCCTAATGGTTAGAGAGTTGGACTGGTAACCCGAAGGTTGTGGGTTCAATTCTCAATATTGGCAGTCATTGACTAGCGTCTTGAATACTGTCTGTATGAACATGCAGTGGGAGTCAAGCCAGTACTGTCTTGGCAGTAACCATACTTTTAACAGTATAAGAGTCCAATCAAGCATCAAATCTTCATTAACTGACAGCAGCGTTTTTATTTTTAGGTGGAGCATCTGAGCAAAACTGACGGCAGCAGCTCTGGTGGAGAACAGTGACTGGATCTAAAACCTTCAGATGACACACAGCTCATATCTCGGTCACTGTAAGTTACCAAAACCACATATGAAAACCACTAACACACAGTAGACATGAGTTTTTGCAGCACAGAGCAGCTTTCTCACACTGTATGGCATGACAGACTAGTTGTCGGTCTGTTTCCGTTCACACAGCACAGATTTTCAGAGAAGGCAGTTGAGTCCTGAAAATTTACGAGTGCGAGAATGTTTAATGAATGTGGCTGTCACTCCTGTAAATAACTGAATTGTGTGTGAACATAACTGAATTTAAGCACTCAGACAGTCGTATTCTCCTGCTGTGTGAATGTGGCCTTTTTTAATACATGTAATAACAACAATCCTAAATCATTCACAAGAAGACCAGGATCATGTATTATGGAAGGGATCATTTTGACTTCATGTCATGAAAGGGTCTTGTAGTGCGCACTAGGTTTAAGTCATGTTCTGCTGTTTCTCTCTCTCTCTCTCGACTGGAGTTTGTGATGGGAAACGTCTGCAGCTGGAGTGAGTATAAAATCCCTCTGGATCAGGACCAGGTTCTGTTTTCACTGTGGGTTCTGGTTCTCTCTGAATGACAAGTCTGTTCACTGCAGACGCTGTCTGGGCGCTTACATGACTACATTTCTCCAGTCCCTGCATTCCAATGTCTGATATGAGAGGCTGTTATTACCTCTATGCCTGAATGATTCAGAGCCTTTGAGGTTTATTGTACTGAAATCATCCCTTCGGCAATAGAGCACTTATGACATAAATATACATTTAGCATTGCCAGGGAGAATGCAAATACAGTCGTTGAGTAACTGGCACATGTAAACATAATCATTTCAGACAGGAAAAATGCTATACTATCACCACTTCCTGACAGGGGACCAATCGGAAATCATCAGGCTGAACAGGAAGTTAAGAGGCATTACTGAAGTCAGTGGAGATTTGCCCTGCAGTATACCCATAACATAAATACACGCATACCTTCAGTTTGTTGGTAATTGAATGTAAATGCCTGTATTATGTTAAAATGTAGATTTTAACAAATGTAGAAACTATCATTTCCAGCAATACAGCAACGCCAAGAATTTCCCCTTAACATCCTGTTGAGTTTGATGACTTCCAGTTTGTTGCTTCAGGATGTGATAATTTAACATGTTTTAGCATTGCGTCAATGTCGTTATTATCATGTCTTTGTCAACAAACTAGAGTCTTTACTACAAGGACACACTGTTTAACAATTTCCTGTTCGCTTTGAAGACTTCCTGTTGCTTGACAGGAAGTAATGGATTAATATTTTCCCACATTATCAGCAGTGTGTGAATGTGGGTTAGCATTTCTTTGTCAACAAACTGAAGTCTTTTGGAGTATTTAAATGAAAAGTTTTTGTCTGATGAATCTCTGCTGACACACCAAAACATTCCCTCAACTTTCTGTTGAGTTTGGAGATCTGCCCTACAGAACAGGCTTTCCAAATAAACGTCTGGTTTGATAACAGAAATGTTGGCACACATGTTTGCAGTCCAAATGGAAGTCATCATCAAACTGAACAGGAAGTTGGGCAACATGTTTGACTCCCCTTGTTGATAAACAGAAGTAAACGGGTCATTGATGAATAAGGTTTTTAAAAGTGTAAAAAAAACCATAATGGAGATATTACTTTTGAAGTTTTAGTAAGTGTTAACAATGAGATTATGTGGTTTTTATAATCAATTAACACTGCTTTTGTCATTTTTTACAAGATGTACAAAATTTGTCACCAAAAAAGTCATTTGGTTTAACCAAAATTTTGGTCTTACCGAATGACAATATTTTCAAACAGTGCTAACAGGCTAATACCTAGCTAGCAGAGCTTTATGATTCTGGATGAAATGAGAATCACGATTTTTTGGTTTCAAATAGAGATCACGATTCTCCCACGATTCTGAATATACAACCAAACAAAATAACAAAATATAAATTTTTATATATATAATTTTTATAAGGTTTTGACAAAATATAAATTGCTGACTCTAATTGCTGGAAAATGTTTGAATTAATTATTTAAAAAATAGTTTTGAATAAATTCAATGACTCGTTAATAAATACTTGTTTCATTGCTGGATGAATCAGTGTTTTTGAACGAATCTTTTGAATAAACGATTCAATGACAAATACATTTTTTTTTAACAGTCAGTTGTCGCCACCTAGTGGAAATAGATGTAATTGATACAACCGTTATTTGACGTGCCAAGTTCGTTTCAAAAGGTAGTTTGCTCTATTTTTGTCGCTATCATAGACATCTGTGTTTAAATACTAACTTAAAACTTATATCTCAGTACTTTTGTGATAATGTGAATATTTGTAACACAGAAACAACTAATGTGTGATTCAAAACGGCTCTCTCTGGCTCTGGCAGCACGAACACAGATTTGAACGTTCCGGTATGATTTTGACAAAGGTTTAATAGACGCGGGAGAATCGTTGTCATTAATAAAGTAGGATTGCGTGGGTGCTTGAATCGAGATCGCGATCTTTCTACGACTAATCGTGCAGCTCTACTAGCTAGCTAGCTAGTTATCTTGCTAGCTAGCTAACAAAAGCACAATCAAATATTTTATATTTAGTACAAGTTTTTAAAATATTACAACATTTTCCATGTTTTATAGCGGTTGTACCGAATGACCTGATGTTTCGGGACATACATATGAGCAAGTGAAAACATGAATTTTTCAAATAGTTAAGAGAGAGTTAGTTACTTTGGTTTACGACCATGTGATCCTTTGCAGGTGATATTGCTCGCATGACTTGATCCAAAACGGTCCCTTTATATTGGTTACTCCAAATGACATCAATGAAATTCATTTTTCATCTTTCTCATCACAAAGCAATAACTTCTACACATAATTTTAATACCATTTTGCACTATGTTGATATATGATGTTATAAAATCATGCCAGAATAAAATAAAATATACATTTATTACATTTTAAGATATTTTAATCACTAATGAAATTGCTGTATTGGCCTTTGGACGGTTAAACCGAATGACCTTATGACACTTCGACATCTTTAAAATACCTTTATATGTAGCAAAATATAATTAAAACCTTTAGGATTCAATAAAAAAGATCTAGTTGTACTACCTTACATACTTTGAATGTCATATCTTTTTATTATTATTATTATTATTATTATTATTATTAAGGCCTTTGGACAAAAAAATGACCCGTCACGTCATTGACCCAAACACATTCGTGCAATGCTAAAATGTAGAAAATGTTAACTATCACTTCTTGAAGGCAACAAATTGGAAGACCAACTCAAAAGGAAGTATAGGGATGTTTTTTGGGTGTCAGTGATGCCGCTTTGCCGCCTTTTCAGGAAATGATGTTTTAGAAAAAATGCTAAATTATCCCTTCCTCAAAGTCAACCAATCAGAAGTCTTTGTGAGTCTTTGTGTGAAAAGTTTGTTTTACAGGGAAACTAACACCAATTTGAGGGACTTTCTTGGTGTCAGTGAAGATTTACACCCTTAAAAATCTATACTCTAATGGTACCATAGTACAGTGACTGTATTGACTGGTAATACTATGGTACTGTATGATTAACGTAGTGTTTATCTATGTATTTATTCGTACGCCAACAAATACCAAGTACTACTATGGTATTTTGGAAATGGTTTTACCATGGTACTCTGATACTTCCAAGAACACCATGGTACATGAATTTCAGAGTAGTATTGCCATCCAATACCATTATTGTACCATGGTACTGCCACAGGACACAAGGTTATACTTTATATACCATGGTACTGAAGTTCATTTATATGGTACTTCCAATACCATGGCGCTACCATAACACATGGTGGTACTTTGTAAGTGCAAGTGTGTGTCAAAAACAACAACAAAAACATCTTAGTAATATGGTAAGGATAAAAATATCCCCACAATGGTTTCAGTTTGTTGGCAAACTCATGTAAAAGCACCCACACACATTTTGTCTTCTCTTCAGATGTTTCTTGGCTTGGCTGTCTCACATATGTTTTTGTTTTGCGTGTGTTCGAATATAGCATTAAATGAACGGTTTCTGTAACTGGCATTTTTCAGTAATTATGGTCTGACGATGTCTCATTCTCAGCACAAGATTCCCACTGCCTGAGCGCAAATTACTGTCAGCGATCGGGCCTGTCGACACCAGATTATTGGTATTTGTAAAGCCGTCATGAAGCCGCCCTCATTTAGCACATTTCCAGAGGAAATCACTGCATTAATAACCGCAGCGTTGGACGTTTGACCCGCAGGTTTGAATTTTCTGCTCGGCGACTCTGAAAAGCTCTTCCATATTTTCATTAGCCAAACAGTTTGACTCCTCCCCCCGCCACGGGTGCGACACGCGGTGGTAAACAGCATTATCTGGGATCTCAGCGGGATTTCGAATGCTTGTGTAATCCTGTCATTTCATTCATGGATACCTCCGGGGTTATTCTGGGATGCCGCTGTTCTATCTGCCCGCCTGTCCGCTCGTGCCTGCGAGGGAGATTGAATTCCCTCGGCTCGCTCGCACACGCGCGCGCGCACATCGTGATCACCTACTCATCTCCTCCGCTATCAGAGTGAAACAGAGACCCGTGTTGAACTGAACCTGCTTGTGCTGAGGATTACGTGGAGGCCGTGAACCCTTTTAACTGGTCAGGCCCACAGGATGAGCTTTAGACCTGTGGAGATACAGAGGTGGATCCTGACACTGCTGCCGCCCTCTGAGGGAATTCAGCAGTGTCATAGTCGTTCAGAGCAGGAGATGCTCTTTCTGAATCAAAACTGACTCGATGTGCTCATTTAGTACATGTTAAAGAAAAAATGGCTTATTAATCTTAACATCTATCTGTCTGTCTACCTATCCTTCTATCGGTCTGTCTGTCCATCTGTCTATCCTTTTGTCTGTCCTTCTGTCTGTCTATCTATCTATCCTATCTATCTGTCTGTCCTTTTATCATCTATCTATCTATCTATCTATCTATCTATCTGTCTGTCTGTCTGTATCTACCTATCCTTCTGTCTATCCTTTTATGTCTATCCTTTTGTCTATCTATCTATCTATCTATCTATCTAACATTTTATCTGTCTGTCCTTTATCTGTATGTCCTTTCTTTTTATCTATCTGTCTGTCTATCCTTTTGTCTATCTATCTATCTATCTATCTAACATTTTATCTGTCTGTCCTTTATCTGTATGTCCTTTCTTTTTATCTAACTCTCTGTCTGTCTATCTATCTATCTATCTATCTATCTATCTATCTATCTATCTATCTGTCTGTCTGTTTACCTATCCTTCTGTCTATCCTTCTGTTTATCTATCCTTACTTCTGTCTGTCTGTCTATCCTTTTATCTGTCTATCCTTCTGTTTAATCTATCCTGTCTGTCTGTCTGTCTATCCTTTTATCTGTCTATCCTTCTGTTTATCTATCCTTACATCTATCTATCTAGCCCTATCTGTCTGTCTGTCTACCTATCCTTCTGTCTATCCTTTTATCTGTCTATCCTTTTGTCTATCCTTCTATCTATCTATCTATCTGTCTGTCTGTCTGTCTACCTATCCTTCTGTCTATCCTTTTATCTGTCTGTCTATCTATCTATCTAGCGCTATCTATCTGTCTGTCTGTCTGTCTGTCAGTCTGTTTGTTTACCTATCATTCTGTCTATCCTTTTATGTCTATCCTTTTATGTCTGTCCTTCTATCTATCTATCCTTACTTCTGTCTGTGTCTGTCTGTCTGTCTACCTATCCTTCTGTCTATCCTTTTATCTGTCTATCCTTTTATGTCTATCTATATCTATCTATTTATCTATCTTGTCTGTCTGTCTGTCTACCTATCCTTCTGTTTATCTATCCTTACTTCTGTCTGTCTGTCTATCCTTTTATCTGTCTATCCGTCTGTTTATCTATCCTTACTTCTATCTATCTCCTTTGATCCTTCTATCTGTTCTTTTATCTATCCTTCTGTTTATCTATTCTTCTATTTGTCAATATCATAAACCTTCAAACTTTAAGGCTTAAAAAACTGTCTAGCCCACAAGTTCACTTAATCCTACTTCCTGACATTCAAATTCAAATTGCAATTCTGCATTCTGTTTGCAACCTCACTTCAAATTCAGAAACAGAAGTGGGATTTAAAAGCTATTCTTAATTCAATTCTGAATGGTGCAGCACCCTTATGTGTAGTATGTGGGATGTGGTCCAGTTAATATGTCATTGGTAGTAGTGGCATGCTAACCCTCCCTCCTCTCAATATTCACCATGTAGGGGTCAACCGCTGACCTTTTTAAAGCGAAGACAGCGGTAGTATATTTTCGAACCATTAGTGTACCGCTGTGTGCCTCGAATGCTAATCGTGAAGAATGATGGCTTTTGCATTGCTGTCCTCTCGCTGTGAGTTCTTCTTATTTGTCACCTGCCCAGATTGTCGACCTTGTGTTTGCGCAGCTCTCTCTAATCCCCTGGCTCTTTCCCGACGGCGTAACCGTCCACGCCGGGGGTTGGCCGCCTCCACGCCTGAAATCTTTGTAATAACTTTCTCTATCGCCGCACCGATCTCCCGCTAGAGCTGAATCTGGACCTTGCTGTAATAGAGTGCTGGCGAGCGTAGCGGTAATAAATGCTACACGATTTACCGGGATAAATATGGAGAAATGACTCTCGCGTACAGTAAATGAAACTCCAGGTCATAAGTGGGAGGTGTGTGTCCTCTGCTAAGATTTTTTTTCCCCTGTATGTGTGTGAATCCTTGCTTAAAATATCTCAAGTGTGTGGGTTAGTGTGTGTATATCCCATTGGCAGAGGATTTTAAGTCGCTTGTGTCCTCGCAAAGTGTGTGCGCAAGGGAACGAGATGCCTGCAAATTGCTTTGCATCTGAATTAAACATGTTGCTCGTTCACGGCTCAACGCGATGGACAGCGAAACACGTTGCAGCTGGAGAAAATGACTTTTTAAGTGGGGTATTTATGAGATGCTATTGTATTCATTTGATTATAATAAAGCTGCCAGTGTATGGAGGTGACTGGCAACTAGAAGCTATGACGGCCTCCGTGATTTTTCTCCTCAAGCACTTGATGGCTTTTTACGATTAGTTTTCTGTAAGTGCTGCTGATAGCTGTCTTGGTATGAAAAGAGTGACTTAAAAGGAGGTTTTTATAGAGGTTTTGTGGTGGTATATGCTTGAATGACGGTAAATGGACACAGTAACAGGGTTGAAAAAGATCTTGCGGACCACCAGAGAGCCTGAAAATGACTTTATATGGGGTATCTATGACATGATGCTTAAATTTAAGTGATTTTACTAAAGATTCCAGCATGTGGAGATGACAAATAGAAGCCAACAAGACAAACAGTCCTCTGTTACTCTCTCCCCGAGCAGAGGGAAGGTTTTTAATATTTATATTTTTCTAGTGTCGCTGATAGCTGTCATGGTATGTAAATAGAGTGATTTAAAAGAAAACTGTCTGTTTTTAAAGATGTTTTGTGGCAGATTTACGCATGAATAAACAGGTATTCAGATGCAGTAACAGGGTAAAAAAGCATCACAGTGGAAAACACTGCTGAAAATGACTTTTTAAGTGAGGTGACTTTGAGATGCTATTTAATTAGTTTTCTTTGAGTGGCACTGATAGTTATGATGTTTAAACTTTTATTTGTGAGTTAATAATGAGGTCTTGTGGCAGAAACACGATTGATATGCAGTAAACGAATGCAGTGACAGGGTTGAAAAGGATTTTATGGACACCACAGAGCAGCACAATGGAAAACAGCTGAAATTGACTTTTTAAAGGGGTGATTATATTAGATGCTATTCAATTCATTTGATTTTTTTTTTTTTTTTTTTTCTCTACTAAAGATTTCAATGTGCAGACATGAATGATAACTAGAAGCAAAACATCCTCCGTGTTTTTCTCCCTGAGCAGACAGGACTAGATTTGTTTTAGTAGTGTCGATGGATGTTGTGATATGTAAACTTTTATTTTCTGAATTAATATTTCATATAGAGTGGCCCCAGGAATAAAGTAAATTAAGACACCTACGCCAAAATGTATACATGTACATGGATTATATAACAAAATATTAAACCAAGTAGCAATTACTTTCACTTTTCAGTTTATTTCTCTAGTGAACTAACATGCTGTGGACACTAAATGACTTGCCTGAGGTGAATGTAATGCTACATGAGATTTTATTCTCAAGCGGTTTTTTTTTTTTTTTTTTTTTTTTTTTTATTAAATAAATGCAGCCTTGGTGAGCATAAAAGACCTTTCAAAAACATTTTAAAAATCTTACCGACCTCAAATTTTTGAAAGACTATTTTTTTTTCGAGTAGTTGTTGTGATGTTTTCACTTTTATTATGTGACTTAATCAAGAAAACTGTCTGTTTTTATAGAGGTCTGGTGGCAGAATTGAACTTGAAGTGCAGTGACGGGGTGGAAACTGATCTTACGGACCAATGGAGGGCCGCACAGCGGAAACCACCGCCGAAGGTCTTTTCGCCCCAGACCTCATCCATAAAATGCCTTCTGTGTATATGAACCCTGTAAAAACACTATCCGTCAGCTCTCAAAGGGAAATACATTCTCTCTCACAGCGTCCTGCGTGTCTGTAATGGATATGGCAGTGTGAAATAATACCGTGGCTCGTGGAGGTCACTGGAAGAGAGCTGTTGATTGAAGTATTTTGTCTCCTCTGGTGCCAGTGCTGTGAAGGTGAACTCCTGCATCTGTTTGTTAAATTCAGTCTTTTATTAGTGAGCGTCTGTCCTTTCTTTTGTGAGCAGAGAACCGTGGGTGAATCTCGTTTTGAGGATTCTGGCTGCAGACTCCAAAAGAAAGAATTTGTTATCTCACAGTCCTGTTTAAGCACCCCAGAGACACGCGCTCCTGCCTGGGCAGGCAGTTCGCAGGCGTCCCTGGAGCTTCTCCCTGACCTGTCCATGGAGACGCAAAGCCTGCAGTTTTTTACGAACTTCAGCTTCTGAAGGAAGGCCAGATACAAGTGAGGTAGTCTTGACTAGTTCACCTCACAGTTTATTATCAAAGTAGAAAGCTTTGGTCGTTTTTGTGTGCAAAATGCATCAGATGTTCATGAACGTTCTGTCTGAAGGTGTGTTAAGACTAGGGCTGCACTATTAATTGGAAATAAGCTGAAATCGCGATTTGGCAGTGAAGCGCGGCTCTAAATGCTGCTCCTTTTGAAAGCCAGAGGGCGCTCTCGTGCAGAAACTGCAAATATGCCCCGCAGAAGTAAGATAACACGCGTCGTTCCAGGAAATCCTTACGTGCATCATGGTATCGCTGTAGCTGAATAAACAGACGATTGAAACGCTTTGATTGATTGAACATTACTAATAAACACATCACTACGACAATATATGCTTTATTCAATTTTTTTATGATAATAAAGTATATTTGTAATGCAATGCTAATCGACATAGCTTTTATCACTGTATAGAATAGATTCAGATTTTGAAGCCCAAAAAAATTCATCTATCCATTATAAAAAATAATCCACATTGCTCCAGGGGGTTATAAAAGGCCTTTTGAAGAGGAGCGATACATTTTTGTAAGAAAAATATCCATATATCACACTAGTTCGTTCTTCGATTTCGCTTGAAGTGTATCGGGGCCTTTAAGAACAGGTTCTTTTTGGTGAATCAAAACCAGAGCACAACCCAGTATAGTCTGATTTATGAACCAGTTATGTTTAGTAAATAAAAAAACATACCGCACAGTGTAGTCTGATTCACAAACAACTGAGGGTTATGAACAGATTCTTCCTAGTGAATCAAAAACATGCCACACAACCAGTCCAATTCATAAACAAAGGACTCTTTGAACAGATTCTTTTTAGTGAATCAAATAATACACTAGACCACCAGTGTAGTCCAAATCACAAACAAATGATGCTTATGAATTAGTAATTTTTAGTGAATCAAAAACATACTAGACAACCAGTGTAGTCTGATTCATGAACAAAGGATTTAAATGAGCCGTTTCTTTTGAATAAATCAAAAACATACCATGCAGCCAGTGTAGTCTAATTCACCAACAAATGATTCTTATGAACTGATTCTTTTTAAAAACAAACTAGACAACCAATTAATGAGCAATGACTTTTGAACTTGACCTAAATAAATCATTCTATAGACCCATTTGAAGTTCTTTCCTGATCGTTTAAAATTTTTTAAAAAAATATTTCTAATTAAATAAATAAATATTTAATTATTAATATTTTTGTATTTTCCAAGGTTTCCTTTATAACGTACAACATTAATGTCATATGTACGCAACATGGACATTATAAACTGAAATGCATTCAAATGAATCAGAATGGAATCAAATTGAATCAGAATCGAATCAAGAAATCTGTATTGATACCCAGTCCAACTGAGTAATAGCAGATTGATAGTCTCTGGTTGTTGATCTGCTGTCCAGAGAGCAGATTAGTCCCTGAAGATGACTGCCGTGATGTTTGTGTTTCTATCAGCCAGCGGCTAAAAAAAAAATCTCCATAATCTGGCACCCTGACACACATGTCCTGATAACAGCTCGTGGCTCTCAGCCTCGCTGACCCCGTGTCAGACGTGTTAGAACTTGCATTTTTAATGTGTTTTTCTTCGATAAGCTCCTTAGGATGGAAGGAGGCAGCAGTGGTCAGTCTTCTTTGTGCGCTGTGCCGTCAGATTCACTCTTAAAACCTATTAAAGTCAGTCAAGCGTCCTGATTAGATGAAGAAATGAAGCAGAGATGAGCCTGTTGTGTGTTGCTTTAAAAGGACACGTCATGGAAATGTTTTTTTTTTTTTTTTTTTTTTCATCACAAACCATCTCCTATTAATATTTTATGCAGTACATCTATTTAGTATCCATTAGAAACAGTTAACTAATGAACTAAACTAATGAACAGAAACTAAAATATCATTAGTTAACAGTTAACTCTATTGAACTAACATGCTGTGGACACTAAATGACTTGCCTGAGGTAAATGTCATGCTACGTGAGATATTATTCTCACGCTGTTTTATTGATGTCTTTCCGTGATTGAAACACTGGTTGAGAGATTACATGTAAACATATCTGTGCATAGATTGTCAGTTCTTCTTCTACACTTTTTCCCTGTTGATGCGGTTAGCAAATAGCGTTGCATTACCATGAGCGCCCCCTTCTGGATTGGAGTGTGGATCGCCTGTGACTGACTGTAATTGTCATCTGACTTTATGCACCGGACTGTGACGGTTCAGGACGAATACATACCAGCCACTTTACTACTCGTTAATGCAAAGATCATCCAATCACATGGCAGCAACTCAATGCATTTAGGCATGTAGACATGGTCAAGACGATCTGCTGAAGTTCAAACTGAGCATCAGAATGAGGAAGAGAGGTGATTTAATTGACTTTGAACGTGGCATGGTTGTTGGTGTCAGACGGGCTGGTCTGAGTATTTCAGAAACTGCTGATCAACTGGGATTTTCACACATAACCATCTCTAGAGAATTGTCAGAAAAAGAGAAAATATCCAGTGAGCGGCAGTTCTGTTTGGGCGAAAATGCCAGAGGAGCACTGGTTCGAGTTGATAGAAAGGCAACATTAACTCAAATAAGCACTCGTTACAACCGAGGTTTAGAAGAGCATCTCTGAACTCAAAACACGTCAAATCTTGAAGCAGATGGACTACAGCAGCAGAAGACACAACGGTGACACTGAGGCTACAATTCACACGCGCTCTCCAAACTGGATAATAGAAGATTGGAAAAACGTTGCCTAGTCTGATGAGTCACGATTTCTGCTGCAACATTCAGATGGTAGGGTCAGAATTTGGCATAAACAACATGAAATCATGGATCCATCCTGCCTTGTATCAGCGGTTCAGGCTGCTGCTGGTGCTGTAATGGTGTGGAGGGTATTTTCTTGGCACACTTTGGGCCCCTTAGTACCAATTGAACATCATTTAAATGCCACAGCCCACCTGAGTATTGTTGCTGACCATGTCCATCCCTTTATGACCACAGTGTTCCCATCTTCTGATGGCTACTTCCAGCAGTATAACGTGCCCTGTCACAAAGATCAAATCATCTCAAACTGATTTCTAGAACATGACAGTGAGTTCACTATACTCAAATGGCCTCCGCAGTCACCAGATCTCAATCCAATGGAGCACATTTGGGATGTGCTAGAACGGGAGATTCGCATCATGGATGTGCAGCCAACAATCTGCAGCGATTGTGTGATTCATGTCAATATGGACCACGAAGTCTGTTTTCAAAAAAGTAAAAGCACGCTTCTCATCAACACGCAATACGCTTTGAGATATTGTTCATGTGTGTAACTCAAACATGGCAAAGATTAATACTAGGGATGCACCGATATGATTTTTTTTGGGGGCCGATACTGATTTTAACAAACAATTATTGGCCGATACCGATATTTGTCACTTCCTCTCTTATTTGAAATTTTGTCATCAAAATAGATAGTATTTTGATCATGTTTTAAATAAGCAAAGTTCAAAAATACCTGAATTAAAATATACTAGCAGGTTTATTGCTGCATCATCAAATAATTTTTAATGAACATGGATTGGATCCATTTAACATTCAGCAGGCCTACATAAAGACAACAGAACAAAGATACATATGAAATAAACAGTGCTTTTTAGGTAGGTTTAAAAGTTTTCAGGTACAGAAATAAAGTAAACAAATGTAAAATAGCACTGCATATTCCTCACTGTATAAATTAAATACATATTAATCCTTCATTCTAATAGACTTTATTGTGATTAATCTTCTAATTTGTTTTTGCATACATTTTAATATTTTTTTTTTTTTGTAAGTTTAAATATGTATGAGATCTGCACTAAGGCGGGACTCTTATTTTGACGGGTGTTCTAGTCTACGGACTGACAAGGAGAGCACGCAGTTCTTCAGAGATATTTTGCAGATTTAAAGTTTGTCAGTTTATTAAGCACCCCCCGAAAAGGCATAAGATCTGTATGTATTTGTTAACTGTTAGTTGTAATAAGTGTTTTGAGTAATTCGCTGTATGTTGATGATAAAGCAACGGAGAGCGAGAGTTTAATGCGCACTTCTTGTGCTCTGTAATGTTTAGCTTTTGTGGTGATTTGTTTGGAGTGAAAACGGACGCAATAAACTTAATAAAACATCAGTAAAGTTTTGGTCATCATTTGGATGGGGTCCGCTACACTTATGAAAGTTACAAAAGTTATTTAGTCGAGAATAGCGTGCGATCTTTTGTTATTTGATTAGCTTTAAAGCGCAGACAGCAGCGCTAGGATTAGCAACAGTCATTATACAGCTCAGTGCCTTCACGCAGTTAATTTATAAACCATCGGTTTATATGGTTGTAAATTGAGCAAAAATCGGCCGATAAATATTGGCGGTCGGAACATCGGTGCATCCCTAATTAATACATATAACCTTATGAGGAATTTCAATAGTGACGCTTAACTTGGCAAACGCCTCTCTATTACCTAAATTATGACTTCTTTTGGTCCAAGAAACTTTGAATATTATAAGTTGACTTGAGGGGAAGAAAATAAAATTAAAATGAAGGATGTGGCCTTTTTATGTGTATATGTGCTCCAAAAATCTAGATTGCTGTGCGTGTGTGTGTGTGTGTGTGTTTGGATGTTCAGCAATCAGCTGCAGAAATGGAGAGACTGTTGTCCATTGCTTTGAAGTTGCAGTAGAGCCGGGCTATTCCTCTCGGATGATGGAGAGAGCCTGAAAACAACTTAGCCATTAACAGAGCAGAAACCGGGCCGCCATTGGCTCGCCCTTCCCCTCTCTCTCTCCTCTTCCTTGCACTCTCGCAGCCGTGTAATTGCATTTTTTGGGGGCAGACGCTGGAATGTGGCGAGATGTAAAAATCGTGGCTCCCTTCTCCTGATGGCAGCGCTTTCATATCTGAATGTTGGAGAAGAGATGAAATTAATTGGCTCACAGTCTAATGGTGATGTCGTAGATCTCCAGGCAGCCTGGGTCTAAATGATAGAGGCGGCAGAACCCACTGCGGACACCAACATTATGTAAAACCTCCAGGAAAAAACGAGCTTTGAAAGAAATGACAGAAGCCGTGTGATCTCATCGCATGGCATCTTGGGATCTGGATGATTTCTGCGTCCCGTCATGCCCAGACCAGAATGTCCTTTAGTGCACATGGCATGTGTGAACTCATTTGATTGAATTTATTTTTCAAACCTTTTGATGTAAAGGCTTTGTGTGTGTGTGTGTGTGTGTGTGTGTGTGTGTGTGTGTATAAAATATATACATTTACATATTTTTATGTTTTCGCATATTTTTAAACATTAGTTGAGTCACTTCTAATAGTTGAAAGTGATTTAATATTTTAGAAATGACTAAATATGCCCATTAAAGCCCTAGCTAGTTTGTTTTTCATATAATTTTGCCAAAAGACATTTAGATTTAGTTATTTTCATGTATTTATGTATGTTTTATTCTTTTCCCCAACTATCAAAAGTAAATTGACTTGCTTCCCAGTTGGAAGGGCTTAAGTGTTTAAAAAAATCTGTTTTATTTTATTTATATATTTTTATATATTAAAGGATTAATTCACCTAAAAATGAAAATTCTGTCATTAATTACTCGCCCTCATGTTGTTCCACACCCGTAAGACCTTCGTTCATCTTCAAGATATTTTGGATGAAATCTGATGGCTCAGTGAGGCCTCCATTGCCAACAAGATAATTAACACTTTCAAATGCCCAGAAAGCTACTAAAGACATATTTAAAACAGTTCATGTGACTACAGTGGTTCAACCTTAATGTTATGAAGCTTTACGAATCTTTTGTTTCGAATCAGTGGTTCAGAGCGCGTATCAAACTGCCAAAGTCACGCCCCCCAGTGGTGAACCATTGAAATTTCGAAACACTTATGACGTAACAAAGCCTCGTTTACTGAAATCACATGACTTTAGCAGTTTGATACACACTCTGAACCACTGATTCGAAACAAAAGATTCGTAAAGCTTCGAAGGTTCATGAAGCAGTGTTTTGAAATCGCCCATCACTAGATATTGTTGAATAAAGTCGTTATTTTGTTTTTTTGGCGCACAAAAAGTATTCTCGTTGCTACATAACATTAAGGTTGAACCACTGTAGTCACATGAACTGTTTTAAATATGTCTTTAGTAGCTTTCTGGGCATTGAAAGTGTAAATTATCTTGCTTCCAATGCAGGCCTCACTGAGCCATCGGATTTGATCAAAAATATCGTAATTTTTGTTCCGAAGATGAACGAAGGTCTTACGGGTGTGGAACGACATTTTGTTTTTTTCTTACTTTGAGTCACATTTTGTAGTTGGATTGGTTTGCTAATATTTTACAAATGGAATAACACCCTAGCTAGCTCATATTACATGATAATTTTTCCAAAAGACTATCGAATTTACATTTTTTTTTTTTTTTTTTTCTCTTTTTCTTTTTACATATTTTTAAATGTTAGTTGAATCACTTCTAATAGTTGAAAAGTGTTTTATATTTTAGAAATGACTAAACCTGCCCATTAAAGTTTGTTTTTCATATAATTTTGCCAAAAGTATTTTATATTTACGTATTTTCATGTAGCTATTTACTTGTGTCAGATAGTTGAAATTTGTTTTTTTTTTAGAAACCGATTAATGCTGCTTGTTGAAGCTCTACATTGTTCATATTTCATATAATTTCCCAGAAACATTACATGTTCATGTATTTACATATTTTGGAGTCACTTTTGATAGCTGTGAATGTTTTATAAACTGCGTGTTCAAGCTGTAGCTAGCTCATTTTTCACTATAAATTTGTCAAAACGGCGATACTCATTAATCCAGCGTTCATGAGAGATAATTTTCTTTAAGTGATGAAGCAATTAGCGCAACCTGCAGTTCATTAATAATTAGCAGGGCGAAGAAATGAAACGGGAAGACAAATATTTGATATGTCAACAGAAAGTGCGACAGTAAATGAGCGCGTGTGAGAAATAGAAATGGCCATGTGCGCCTGCGACCCGATTGGCCGACTCTGCGTTGTCTTGGCTCTGTCCGTCCCCTCATCCATCTTTATCACCCGCCAGACTGTCTCACCTCCAGACGAGGCTGCTCTCATCCGCAGATCTCTCCGACAGTCACCTCCTACATGCACACACACACTTTTAGCCCGACTTGTGTGCGCTTGAGTGTTAATTAGACTTGGAGCTGAGAGACACAGAAATGTTATCTACTTCCCCTCTCTCTCTCTCTCTCTCTCTCTCGGCCGTGGTCTCTTGAGAAGGGGGCGGTATTTGCCAGGGTTGTGGAGGGTATCGGTGCCAGCTGTCTGATCTGTGGAGTGCCAGCGAACGCTGATTTCTCTCTGCCCGCTCTTACAGCCCCAGCGTTCAGTTGGTTTATTTATCCGCTTGCGTTCAGGACCGTGGATGTTCGTGAAGTGGGCATCTGTTGCATCTCTCTCGCTCTGCCCGCTGTGGTTTGTTTTAGGCGTGAAAGGGATGCTGGGTAGCGAAGGCCACGCCCGTTTGTCAGACTGCTGGCGTCCGTCG